>NC_137807.1:4506916-4588377 GCF_963383645.1 Muscardinus avellanarius | reverse complement strand
ACCATCTTGTACCCCATTATGATGTATGATACAGTGCACCAATAAAAATATAAATAAATTTTAAAAATCGAGTCTGGAATAAAAAAGCAAGCAAGCAATCCATTTCGGGCCCACATTTTTTTTTTAATACTGGGAAATAAAAACAGGGGCATTCTACCTCCAAGCTACACTCCCAGCCATATTTTATTTTATTTTATTTTGGTGGTACTGGGGTTCATGGAAGCCCTTCTATGTCCGGGCTACACTCCCAGACCTATTTTTATATTTTTTAATTTGGAAACAGGGTCTCTTAAGCCAGCGGGGCTGGTTCCGAGCCAGCGCAATCCTCCTGTCTCTGCCTCCCAAGCGTGGGGATCACAAGCGTGCGCCACCACGCCTGGCTCTATTTTATTTTTTAAATTTTGAAACAGCATTTCTCTAAGTTGCTGAGGATAGCCTCAAACCTATGATCCTCCTGTCTCAACCTCCCAAGTACTGAGATTACAGGCAGGTACCAGCACACTCAGAATGGCCCTCACTTCTTAGAATGGGTTGAGCAGTATTCTCCAAAAATCCACATCCTCTTGGGACTTTAGAATGGAGGTGTCTGCTTGCTAGGAAGAAAGACTCCAGATTCCCAGAAGGAAGCACGTGTTAAGAATAACAATACAAACTCTACAAGAGTTTAGTAGTAGTGAAGCATCTTATCCTCTTGAGAAAGCTCTTTTTTTTTTTTTAAATCAGTGTTGGGGTGTTTACCAACCAAGTTTCCAGATGCGAGCTTAGGGCCAACCTTACGGCTGCTCTTTCTCGAGGAGGAGAGAAGGCTCTGGGCTGTGGTCTTACCAGTTTCCTGCACAACCTCCCTAAGGGATGTTTGAGGATTAAATAAAATATTCCACAGAATGCGGGGCTTGATAAATGCTCCTTGGGTATCTTTCTTGGAATCCTCTACAGATCAAGCCTGCAGCACTTACCTGCTAACGTACAAGCTATGCTGGAGTGTGAGGTACATTTGATTTAGATTTCATGGGGAAATTAAAAATTCTAAGTACTTTTCATTGCATATACCTCGGAAGGGATTTTTAAAGTGAGTTTGTGGAAAAAATTACAGATGGTTAGTCCTGTAAATCAACCCACACTGTATTGGAATGGGATAGGAAACGGTTCCGGCTATAAAACAATGGCCCTTCAGCCCTGAAAATAAATTGTAAAATTATATAGCTAAAGAAATATGTTAACAACAGCCTACGCTGGCACATGGAAAAGAAATATCACAGGTATGCCATCTTGTTATTTTATGGTTAAAGCGAATGCCATTTCTGTAACGTAGGGGGTATTGAGGGCCAAACAGCCAGTCACGATATGCAATAAATGAAGTTAGAATCAGTTTCTGTACTCAATTTGCAGGCGAGCCAATCAAGTCACAGTAACGACAACAAAAAAGTCCCCATAAATCTGACCGAACTGCCACCCAGCTTGTCCCAGGATACGCCATCAAGTCAGTATTTCAGTAAAACCCAACAACAACATACAGAAGGAAAAGCAAAGATTCCCAATCACATTCAGGCACACAATAAAAATAAATATTTCCCTGACTATTCGTAGAACAATAAGGGGCATGAGAGAGAAAAAAAATTCCAACACAAGTGAGCGTACTTTCTAACCCAAGTATTGCTGTAAGTTTCATTTCTCTTTGAGCAATGTGTCGTGGCTATAAAACCTTTAAATCTAGACTGTTAAGTAAATTCCTCAAACTCACTTTTAGTTATCCAATTATCTTGGTCGTCAAAGGCCTCTCTGTGCATCCTTATTTTTATCTCTGGCTCTGTTTTCATCTGTTAACCCATGTGGCTATGAAGGCTCATAATTGAGAAGGCTTGTGTCCATGCATGGGTGGCATGCACGTCTCGACATGCTTCAACGGGCAAGAGCTTTCAAGACGTAATGCTAGAGCCCAGCATAGTGGCACGTGCTCGGAATCCCAGCCCTGGGAAAGCTGATACAGGAAGATCACAGATTCGAGGACAGCCTCAGCAATGGAGCAAGACTCCCAGCAACCTAGTGAGACTCTGTTTCAAAACAAAACTTTAGCTAGGAGTGTGGCTCTGTGTCTCTCTCTGTCTCTGTCTCTGTCTCTGTGTCTCTGTGTATCTCTCTCTGTCTTTCTCTGTCTCTCTCTCTGTCTCTCTCTCTCTCTCCCCCCTCACTCACAGTGTTCTGTTGTGCTGAGGATGGGCAAGGGGCACAGCAGACAGAAGAGTCTGGAGCCGACACAACACACTAATGTTATGGAAGATACTCCTGGCCAGCAGCTAAGGCCCCTATAACCTGGTGATCAAGCAATATGCTACATTTCTTAAGCTGTGGACATTTGGCTCCAAAACGTGTCATTTAAGATCTCACGAATAAGACCTCACGAATACGGAATGCCTGGAGTATCCTCTATATATTCTTCTAACATTTCTGTGGTTTTACTTTTCTCTTCTTCCTTTCTTCCTCTCTCTTTCTTTTTTCCTTCCTCCTTCCTTCCTCCTTCCTTCCTTCCTTCCTTCCTTCTTCCTTCCTCCTTCCTTCCTTCCTTTCTTCCTTATTTTCTTCCTTCCTTCCTTTCTTTCTCTTTTGCTGTTTTCCTTTTGGTCTCAGGTATATTGAGCACATCTGCATCTTGATGCCCTGTGTGAATTCAGCAAATCAATAACACTGGCTTCTGATGTACCCTGCGAATCCTCAGCGTGCCCTGGTCCTCCCATCCCTCCCTGTCTGAGTTGTGCAGACACTCCTCTGCTTGCTTTATCTATGTCTGACATGTGCCCCATACATAATTCCTTCTATTCTTCTTGTTTGTTTATTTCCCTTATTTTTCATAGCAGGAGAAAATGCGTTAAACAGTTCAGTAAACACACAGTGCTAGAAATAAGCTTCCTCCTGACCTTCCTAGGCAGCAGGTGCATTTTCAGGTGTCTTTCTAATAGGTGGACATTTCTTGCATCTAGACAAGAAGGGGAAACCTCCATTCCCTTCTGTTAAAAAAAAAGACCTCAAATATCATTCTTCATCCTTCTATATGGATTCTCTCTGAAACTGGAGACTGGCCAGTGGCCTGAGGGGGATAATATCCTTCAAAATGAAACCTGTCAAATGTGATGTCTTCATTGAAGGAAGCCTCAAAGGTTCTAAAGAACTTCTAAGAGATCAAGTTGGAGACACGCTAAGTATCTTCTTGCTGATTGTACTGGCCTCGTTGACTGTGTCTTGGTGTTAGACATGAGACGCCAAGCTCCGACCTGCAGGTTACATCACGGCCCCTGGAGCCCTCATTCTCAACTGGCTTCAACCGATGAGAGGTTGCGGCAGGACACAGAAAGCAGAAAGCTTGTCCCACTACACCATCATCTCTAGGGCCATCCCCGTTCCCTCTGGCAGGAGTTATGGGGACTCCTCTCCACAACCAACCCAATCCTGCGGCGTGGTGACAACCCCTTCTCCCCACATTGTACATGCTTCTCTGTAAACAGATTCTTCACTAAAGAATAACAGGTTCACTGCATGTCTTCTACAAAGGTGCTGACTGCCCGAGCTAAATGAGAATATGGACACAGAGAAAGGAAGTAGAGAATGAAACGGGAGAAATAGAAGGAGGAGAGAATCAAAATAAAAAACAGTCACTAGGAACTCGGCCTTCATTTAGACCTAGAACATTACCAAGCAGATTTGTCCCTTTACTTCCTTTCTGGCCCATTTTGTTTTTTATTGTGGTGGAATTCATATAAAAATAAAGTTGACCATTTTTAAATATAATCAGGGTGTACTGGAAACCAACACTCATACCTAGTTCCAAAACAGTTTCAACACCCCCAAATAAAACTCAGTAACCACGAAACAATCACTGGTCCCTAACCCCACAGTGAACACCGAATCGCTCTCCAAACCTTTGGACCTGCTATCCGGGGTATTTCCTATAAATGGGGCCACAAATATAAGACCTTTGCATGTGTCTTTTTTCACTTAGCAAATATTTTCAGGGTTTATCCATGTTACCACTTCCTCTTTTCTTCTAATGGTTGGATATCATGTGTATGGACATACCAGAGTTTGTTTACACACTGGTGAACATTTGAATCTTTTCTGCCTTTTGTTATGTAAGAACAATGCTATTCTGAACAAGTGTGTTTGTTTGAATACCTCATTTCAGTTTGTGTGTGGGGGACTGATATATCTCTCTGTGTGGAGTGTAGTCACTAGATCATATGGAATTCTTAGATTTAACTTGCTGAGGAGTCTCCAAACTGTTGGCCACAATGGCTACACCAGTTTCCATTCTCTGCAGCGACGTGTCAGAGTTCTAATTTCTCCATGCGCTTGCCAACACTTATTTTTCAATTTTTCACAGTAGCCACACTACTGAGAGTAAAATAATATATCACAGTGGCTCTGAGCAGATTTCCTGCATGATTGAACTTCAAACCCAGCAACCAGAAATATTATGCACAAGAGTCGTGACTATTCAACACTCTCTGTTTTTCTCTGTCTCTCTCTGTCCCTCTCTCTCTCCCCCCTCACTCACAGTGTTCTGTTGTGCTGAGGATGGGCAAGAGGCACAGCAGACAGAAGAGTCTGGAACCGACACAACACACTAAATAAATAAATAAATAAATAAATGTATGATAGCTTCACCTAAAAAAAAAAGAAAAGAAAAAAATATTCTCTGGTAAGAAAGAAAGCAAAAAGAAATATTGAACTGTTATCTTTTAGTCATCAAAAGCTTGTTATCAGACAAATGAAACTGTTTTGTGAGATTATCATCGTTAATATTGGATAAATTGCTATAAAACTAGATGTCAACCACTAAGCCAAGCATGGGAAGGAGGGATGGGGAGGGAACGGGGTGGGGATCAGGTAGGGGCTGACTGGTCGATGTGTGCATGTATGTCTACAAAAGTATTTTCTTTATACCTTTATGATGTATGAATACAGTGCACCAATAAAAAATTAAATTAAATTTAAAAAAAAGAAACTGAGACTCAGGTAAATTATAAGAGCCAGATGACTCCAAATGCAGTCCAGAGAGACCTGAGGTCCTAGCTCTCAGCTGCTGTGTTATATGCCCCCTAGAGGAGAGGCTTGTGTTGGCATCTCTGTGAAGCCAGATCTATTCATTGATGTATTCTTGGATTCCATATTGGTGTACCAAGCGCAGATCCCATGCAATCCCCAGTTTCCACTTATGGACATAGCACCTTATCTCATTTACCCGTTCATCATTGGTGGACCCTTGGCTATTCCTTTATTTTTTAATAAAACTGCTGGAGACATTCCTGTATGCTTTTGGTGTGCTCCATAATTGACTCTTACTGTTTGTTTTTAGCAAGACATGCTCAGAGTGTCTTACTTTGATCTGTGACTCTTTCTGACTCAGAACCTCTGGTGTAGCTTCCTGGCAGTGCATTTGGAGGCCACCGGAGCGGTGACTAATTCCCTACAAGACAGTCCTGTGCTGTGATCATGTGCGGCATGCCCTTGCAGGGAACATTCGATTACAGAAAAGTAGCCAATTCACAGGCTGTCACCAAATGGGAAAATCAATGCCTGAGGCATGGGTGCAAATAACAAAGTTCTCAGGAGAAATGGCAGGAGCTCTGCACTTGTGAGAGCTTCCCCCGCCCAGGAGATGCCAGTCCAGCTCCCATGAGCCCCTGCGGATGAGGCCAGGGCTTGCCTGATTCACAGGGCTTGCTTGCAAGTTAAGCCCAAAGAGCTCTCAAAGCCCGTGTGTGTGGGCAGCAAATGTCTATTTGCCAATCTGCTCGGCACAGCAGCTACAGACATGTTGCATTTCTCTGGACAAAGACCCTTAACAGAATTTAGCAAGCGGGAACCTCAGGTCACATGACCACGCCGAACCAATCACTGTCACCGAGGGTGATTGTCACCGAGGGGTTGGGTAATGTTGGTTGGTTGGAGACATGTCACGTGGCTACTCAGGAAGTTTAAATTTAAGGTAGGGTGGGGGTGGATTCCCATGAAGAATCTGGTATTATTTCCAGAACCCCAGGAAAGTATTCAAGGCAGGAAAGCTATAACTCTAGCCAGCGATAGGATACTTGAAGACATTCCTGAACTTTCAAAATCATTTTACATTTAGAACATATTTTCTAGAAATATTAAGAAGACACTGAACTGCATGACAAGTTCCATCTTTCAAGTAGGAACTATTTTTTTACCCTGAGATCATCCTGTAAATATTTCTTGCAGAAGAAAATAATTTAAGGGGAGAATGAGATGCACACAAAGAGTTGAACGAGCATGTGTGTACACACACACACACACACACACACGGGACTTTGAGCAAAGATCTATTTTGGAGTAGCAGACGCCCTCCTAAAGCTGACCCGGGTCTCTGCAGACATGCTTTAATTAGGGGATCATGGCTCTGCGATGCCTCACTGACCCTCAGTAGGGGTGAGTCTCTTCTCTTCTTTTCTGTCCTTGTTTCTGAGATGCCTGAAGTAATTATGAGTGTGTAAGAAAAGGTTTTTCCCAAATCTCCTGACTGGATGTCTCTTCTAGAATGTGAAGCAACCTATTCTGACAGGTGCCTTTGGATTGAGTTCGAAATCCCTGATGTTTATTGACAGGCTGTGTTTGGTCTGCAGAGGTTGGCTTCTGCCAAGCAGGTCGACTCTCACTGAGGGGGTCTTCTCTGTCCTCACCCTTACCTGACACATCTCCACTGACAGGAAGATGACTTCTCTGTCACCCCACACTGAGCTCACTCCCAGTTCACTCTGAGGATGGCTATTTATCGTTTGTCTTCCTGGCTGGATCTAGAGAATACCATCACTAATGAATCAGAGACCAAGGTCCTTGTCATGAAGAAGCAGATTGCTGGGGAAGTTGAGCTGTGTGTTCAGGAAGTCTCAGAATTAGAGGGTCAGGGAATTTTATTTTAGGTACTCTAAGCCAAGGATGCTTGCTTAATTTATCATCAAAAGCAGGACAGCTCTGGGAGAAAGCCTGAACAGTGTGGACAAATAGGGCACAAGAGGGATATAACCATATAGTCCTGGGGAGCCAGCTAGTAGAGACCCCTGCTCACATGGCGTTTTTCCACCCCCACATTTTAGCTCACCTTGTGCTCTTACCCTGAAATATCTCCTTACTTGTCTGACACAGTTTATTCAACTAGACATCACTGTTTCTGTAAAGACTTCCCTTACTCATCCCTGGGTCAATGTTCTGCTCAGCATTCTTGCAGCTATAATCTAAAATAATGACCATGTAACTTAGAAGAAAGAGAATTTTTCTTCTGGTTTCCGGTCTAGTCCATGTGAGGTCATGAACCATAGATCTCAGGGCATGGAGGTGGGAGACAAAGAGAGGGAGAGTTCATGGGCTGCAATCCTCATATCATGGTGGCCAGAAGCAATAGAGAGAATAGGGGGGAAGGGGAGACCTCCCTCCAGCCATACCCTGCTGGCCTGGGTCACCACCCAGATAAATCCATTACAATGAATTTATCTAATCTACTTCTGGGATTAAAATCATCATGCCTCAATCATATCAGCTCCAGATATTAATAAGTGAGTTCTCTCTCTTTTTTTTTTTTTTGGTGGTACTGGGGTTCCTGGAAACCCTTCTATCTCCGGGCTACACTCACAGACCTATTTTTATATTTTTATTTGGAAACAGGATCTCTTAAGCCAGCGTGGCTGGCTTCGAACCTGCATGATCCTCCTGTTTCCGCCTCCCAAGCGTGGGGATTACAAGCGTGTGCCATCACGCCCGGCTAATAAGTGAGTTCTTTAGGGGGCATTTTATATCTAAATATAATGATCAATGATATCTTTCTCTTCATAACTTAAAATAGTTTGTCTTTTTTTGGTTGCAAATGAGAGAAATCAAACTCAACCTGCCTTAACCAGAAGAAAAAGAATAACAGTATTGAATAGTACAATAGACAAAATAATGAGTTCCCAAGTACGCCCATACCCTAATTCCTGGAATCAGAACAAATCACTTTCCTGAGTAAAAACAAAGAAGAGGAGCTTTGTAAATAAGACTAAGTTAAATACTTCAGTCTGGGGAAATAATCTTGGATCATCTGGGTGGGCCAATGCAATCACAGGGGTCCTGATAAGAAGAAGACAGGAACAGCAGAATAAGAATATACTAAATAGATGGTGGGAGGGAGGCAGCAGAGGTGGGTGATGTGCTTTGAATATAGAGGAGTTGGCCACAGCCTGAGGACAGCAGGTAGCTGATGGAAATTGGATAAGATAGGAGACGGACTTCCATCTCTGCTTCCAAAAGGGAAGGAAAATGATGCCAACTACTTAGTGAAGTCCTAGCTGGCTGAGGAATGACTGGATTCTGTCTGTCTGTCTGTCTGTCTGTCTGCTGTCTCTCTCTCTCTCTCTCTCTCTCTCTCTCTCTCTCTCTCCTCTTTCTCTTTCTCTCTTTCTCAAGTATTGGTATTACAGACACACAGCACAATGAACTTCTCTGTCTGTCTGTCTGTCTGTCTGTCTGTCTGTCTGTCTGTCTCTCTTTCCTCTCTCTCTTCATTCTTTATCTTAGGCTCTGCTGTCTTTGTTGTTGGCTTCTTTCCGATTTCTCTCCAGATGCTGGCTACTAAAAACTTCTGGCCAGTCACGGTTATATCCCGCTGACTTTGCAAATGGAGCAGAAAGATTATCCCATTCTGGAAAGCCACAGACAAACAGCGAGGAATGGAGCTTCCTGAATGATCTTGGTTCCATGTCCATCTCTGAACCCAACTGTATGTGCTTGGGGCTGGGGGACTTGAGTCACAAGCCTATCTAGGAAGACCACAAGAATTGGGGGAGGGAGAGGTGGGTCCCCAAAGAGCAATCAGAACTGATTGGGTGGACAGAAACTGAGTACCATGAAAATACCCAAGGAATGGCATCTCTCTACTGATTTCTTTATGTTCTGCTAGAAATACTAATTTTCTTGTTTGTTTGTTTGTGGTACTAGAGATGGAATCCAGGGGCATTCTACCTGGAATTACAGGTGTGTTCCACTATATCTTCCTCACAAAATACCTATTTTCTATGAAATGCCCTGTGGGGACAGCAGGATGGGACCCTTTTTCTCTGTTTCCTTCACAGAACTTTGGCTTGTGCCTGGGACAGAGCAAGGGTCTAATTGATGTTTTCAGAATGACTGAAGACACATCTGCCACTCATCCAGGATCTACCAGAGTGTCTCAAAGGCTGGTTCCCTACAGGTAGGAGCATGGACTCTCTATACCTCTTCTCAGAGCCTCCACACCACTCAACAAAAGCAGCCGGCCATGTCTGTACTTAGGGGCATGCACCCCTTCATTCTGGAGATGGAATTAGTCCAAAAAATTGCAGACACCTTGATTCCAAAAACATGGAGTAAGCCGGGCGTGGTGGCGCACGCTTGTCATCCAAGCATTCGGGAGGCTGAGACCTGGAGGATCACGGTTCGCGGACAGCCTCAGCTACTTAGTGAGGCCCTCTGCAACTCAGTGAGACCTGGTTTCAAAATAAAGAATAAGAAAAAAAAAGGTAAGGGGGTGTATCTCGGAGGTCAAATGCCCCTGGGTTCCATCCCCAGACCCGCAAAAAAAACAAAAAACAAAAAACAAACAAACAAAAAATAAACATGGAGTAGCCACTGGGATAAGATACAGGTTTCTTGTTTTTCTTTCACATTTCCTGTTTTTAAGTACTGGTTTTCATTTTTATTAAGTGAATATCTGAGTTAAATATCTCCTGTTTAACTAGTAGTCTATGCCCCTGAGCACCATCTATAATGTACCACTAATGAGGACAAAATAGATCAAATTTACGAGATGTATCCGAAATGTCCTCAGAGGATAACTCACAGACTTAAGTTCTTGCATTATTAAAAACATCACTTAAAAAACATGAGCTAATAATGTGATTGAAAACTTTAGAAAAATAACATGAATCTAATTTCTATTTAAACAAAAAACCTTCTGGGGTTATTTGCATGATTTTTGAAATTTAAATAAACATTTATAATAGTTTTGTAATTTTATTTACGGAAAAGTTGTAAAGTTACTAGAGAGTTCCAACATATTTCTCATTTTCCACCACTGCTAATATTTGTGCGTGCGTGCGTGTGTGCGTGCGTGCGTGCGTGTGTGTGTTACTGGGGATTAAATCTAAGGGCATTCTACCTCTGAGCTACAATCTGACTGAGCCTATTTATTTTTTTTGTTTTAAAACAGTCTCATTAGGTTTCTGAGAGTCTTAACATGTTGCTGAGGCTGTTTCCAAACCTGTGATCCTTCTATCTCAGTCTCCCCAGTACTGGGTGTACCATCACACCTGGAAATATTTTTTTAAAATATACTTTTATTGGTGCGTTTCAGTCTCACATCATAATGTCGTTCAGAGTGGTAGGAACATACATGCACACAGCCCTTGGTGAGCTGCCACCAATGTCCTCCCCTCTCCCTCCCCTTCCCACCACTGTTAATGCTGTACATTAGCACGATGTCCTCATCATAGCTAATATTGATGCACTATTTTTGGCAAACACTATATTTTATTCAGATTTTATTAGTTTTTTGCCAATATTCTTTGTCTTCCAGGATTCCATTCTGCCAGGGTATAGCTAATTGTCATGGCACTTTGAACTTCTTAGGTCTATACTCAGAGAGGACTTTTATTTATTTTTATTTATTTATTTTTTGTGGTACTGGGGTTCCTGGAAGCCCTTCTACCTTCGGGCTGCACTCCCAGGCCTATTTTTCATATTTTTTAATTTGGAAACAGGATCACCTGCATGGTCCTCCTGTCTCCGCCTCCCAAGCACTGGGATTACAAGCGTGCACCACCACGCCCGGCAGAGAGGACTTTGACAAAACACCCTGGGGCTGACAGCTTTAACAAGACAGACTTCCAGTCCATGAACATGGTTTACATCTCTCTACTTATTTCCATCTTTCAGTATCTCCCAGCAATATTTTATAGTTTTTGGTGCAAGCATTCTTTTGTGATCGTCATCCTTAGGTATTGTATACTTTAAGATTCTACAATGAGTGGTACTTTAAAACAAACACATACTTTCTGATGTCTACTGTTGCTTTGTAGAATAACATCTGGGTTTTGCACAATGCCTTTAACCTAGCACTTTATTATGTCATTTTTGTTTTTTGGGGTTTTTTTGCCATTGTGATATGAGTATGGCTGTGTCTCAACAGGTTTCAGCTTGTGTTTTGATAACACATAAGTATTGTCTCACTTGCTTGTCTACCAGCTATGTATTTTCTTTGGTGAGGTGTCTGTTTAACATTTTTTTCCTTGCTATTTTGTTTTTATTGTCTCAGTATTTTATGCTTTGGTGCAATGTAATTAATTATACATCATAGTGGGATTCAAAGGGATATAAACATACGTGTACTCAGCACCTGGTGTATTTCTCTCCAGATACTCTCTCCCTCAAAATACATGCTAGTGAGATTGGTAGTGAGACCTTCTTGTACGGACATAAACTTATTTGAACTATTCTCTTCCTCAATCCTCATTTTTACCCTTCTCACCTCCTCTCTCCCCTACACTTTTCTTACTATTTTCTCTTCTCAATTGACAAAAGTCTCTTCCAATTGTCTTGCTAGATTCCACATATGACAGAAAACGTAGAACCCTTGATTTTCTGAGACTGGCTGACCTCATTAGCATAATAGTCTCTAATCTCATTCATTTTTACCCAAATGACATAATTTTGTTCTTCTTTATGGTTGAATAAAACTCCACGGCATGTATAAACCACGTTTTCATTGTCCATCTATATGTTGTCCGACAGCTAGGTTGGTTCCTTAATCTAGCTCTTGTGAATTGCGCTCCTATGAACATGGGTATGCAAGCATCACTATAATATGTTAAGTTCAATTCCCTTGGAAAGATAATGAGGACTTGTACGGCTGGGTCATGTAGTGGTTCCATTCTTGGTCTTTTGAAGAGTCTCCACACTGATCACCATAGTGGCTGTACTAATTTGCAATCCCACCTACAGGGTATAATGGTTCCTATTTCCCCACAACCTTACCAGCATTTATTATTGTGTTCTTGAGAGTTTTTTTTTTGCTTGTGGATAATAGATATTCTTCATCTATTTGACTTTTTGCCAGTTCTGTTGAAATAAATTTGTAATTAATTTGAGTTTTAATTATTTAATGATAGATAAAGCCAGGCATGGTAGAGCATGTCCCTAATCCCAGTACTTAGAAGACTGAGACAGGAGGATCATGGGTTTGCAATCAGCATTAGGGAGTCTCTCTGCAATTTAGTAAAACTTTGTTTTAAAATAATAATGATGGCCGGGCGTGGTGGCGCATGCTTGTAATCCCCGCGCTTGGGAGGCGGAGACGGGAGGATGGCGCAGGTTTGAAGCCAGCCTCACTGGCTTAAGAGACCCTGTTTCCAAATAAAAAGCATAAAATAGGTCTGGGAGTGTAGCCCGGAGGTAGAAGGGCTTCCAGGAACCCCAGTACCACCAAAAATAAATAAATAAATAAATAAATAAATAAATAAATAAATAAAATGATAATGATTTATTATTATAAAGGCTGGGGATGTAGCTTGGAGATAAAATGACCTTGGGTTCAATCCCTAGCACTAGAAAAACAAAACAAAACAAAAAAGAAATAAAAGTAAGTAACATTGAACTTCTTTTCCACCAATCTCTTGGTGTCTGTAAATTTGGATATTTCCATCTTCTGGCACTGTGCATACCGTAGTGAACGCAGGTGTCTCACTGTTAAACTCTCCACTGTACTTGCATCCAGAACCAAAAGCATTCCGTAAGATTCTCCGAACTCCAACTCTGAGCAGAGAATATCGATGATTTTTTTTTTATGCATCATCCATTTATCTGTTGAGATATTTGGCTTTTCCTTATTGATTTACAAGCTCTTTATGTACCTGAACTACACCTGGCTCTTTGTCTCTTTCTTCTTGAGCGTTTTCCATGGGGAGACTTAGGACTGGGCTCCACCGATGAGTTCTGCCAATTTCTATGCTATTTAATGAACAGAACCGTGTTTTTGGTTGGGCCCATGGCCCAAATCGGATCAGAGAAGTCAACTTGAAAAGCTCTTTCATCGGTTGATTCCTTCCCAGCTATGTTTTCCCTGGTAACAATAAAATGACTTTGTTCCATGACAAAAATGGAAATACAAATGAATCCAACTCCCCCCAGTTCTTCATGTAATAAAAGGAAAAAAATCAAGTCAAATGAGCGGAGAATGAGTCCCCGGGGTGATGGTACTACCCTCATGTATTTTATTTTATAGCAGAAAAGGATGTGAAGAGAGAAATGGAAATAGATATTGGAAATGAGATGCCCTGATATCCTGGCTACTGAAGCAATGTGAAGTTTTCTGCATCATCAGTGGTTAGAAGGTGAGAATATGAAAGTGGATATCAACTCTCCTCTGTGTCTCCCGCTTGCATTCAAGTGCTGGAACATCAGCTCCGACAGACAAGAGGGGCTTCAGGAGGCAGCTTGGGAGGGGTCTTCAACCCCTTACCGATTTTGCATCTCTAAGGTCCTGTTTTAATTTCCAAGACTCCTTATTTCTTGAACTTTCATCTCTTAGTATAAGTATTTCTGAAATACACCATACATTATGGTGATTTGACATCTTTCTTTTCTATCTATCTATCTATCTATCTATCATCTATTATCTCTCTATTATCTATCTATATCTATCATCTATTATCTCTCTATCTATTATCTATATCTATCTATCTATCTATCTATCTATCTATCTATCTATCTATCTATCATCTATTTATACTCGGGACTGAATCCAGGGGGCTTTCTACCTATGAGCTACAACCCCAACACTTTATTTCTTTTTGTTTTGAATAAAAAGAGTCTTGCTAGGTTTCTGAGTGTCTTCATACTTTGCTGAGGCTGTTCTTGAAACGTGTAATCCTCCTGTTTAAGCCTCCCAGGTCCTGGGATGACAGGCATGGCACCCCTTGCCCTGCTGTGCTTTGGCATCTTTAGCAAGGGAGTAACTTTCTCTCCAGAGACTGGCCAGTCCTTGGAGGGCACAGGGCCCAGCCAGGAGCAGGTTTGAGACATACAGACTAAGCAACATGGAGCTAGCCTCCCATCTGTACACCTCAGGAGGCTATGCCCTTTGCCAACGATCTCAGGGCCAAAATGTCAGGCAGCCAGGGGCCACTTTTATCACTTGGAGCCTGTACAAATCATTAGGACTAGTTTATCCTAAACTGTGCCCCAGCCTCCTCTGGTCTTTTCTGTGGAACCCCAGTACAGGGAGTGACCCAAGCCTCCCCTTGCTCCTGGCCTCTGCTCCCTGACCACCTGCTGTCTGCCGGGACCTGTCCTTAGAACCTGCGAGTGAGTTCGGTGGACTTTGCCTTTTTCTGCCCTCCATCTCTGTGGCCATAGCTGACTGACCATTTCAGAAAAGAGCACAAAGCAGTTACTTTCCATTAAAAAAAGCCCTCTTCCAATTTAATGAACTTGAATAAAAATATTAATGATTTTTTAAAAAATGTAGGTCTGCCCGGTTTCTTTTCTTTTAGATTCTTTCTTTGCTTTTTAATTAAAAATTGTGTGTGTGTGTGTGTGTGTGTGTGTGTGTGTGTGTGTGTTACTCAGACCTCTGAACTATACCCTACCCCCATCTTACTTCTTACTTTGAAACAGGGTCTTGCCAAGTTGCTGAGACTGACCTCAAACCTTCAGCCCTTCTGTCTCAGCTTCCCAAGTACTAGAAATACAGGTGTGCACCATCGTTCCCTGTATTTATTCTTTCTTTATGTCACTCATCATCACAACCCCATTCAATTCAGCACTTTTAGTTGGTCACTGCCTCTTTCTGGGACTTAATTTCTGAATTGGGTTCAGTGGCAAACAGCAAGAAGCAAGGCCTGGTCACCAGGAGCCCAGGATGCTGACGAGCCTGGGCACAGCAAGTTTTCCACTGTGTGAGAATCGAGGTCCATAGCAAGTGGCCGTATGAAGTGGATACTGTGGCTTTCTCTATCAAATCTCCTTACACTGGTACCGTGAGTGTGGCTCACAGGTTGAGTGGTGGGCTCGGATGCCCAGCACCCGCTATCCATTTTTTTCTAAGAATCTACACCTGCTGCATACACTCATACAGGTGACCTGCCCTTCTGTGTTTGAGACTCATTATCCAGAAATTGGGGGATACGGAGCACCTCTCCCACCTCTCCCTCTAGATGTTTCTATTGTTGATCTAACAAATGATTTCCAACTTAGTGGCCCACAGCTCCATTTATTATCTCCCCATTCTAGCGGTCAGATGTTTAGCCACTGCAAGGTGGGGTTCTCTGCTTAGCACATCCCCAGGTGAAGACCATACAATCGGAACTGCTGTGCGACCCACTGACCCCACACCCGTCCCCTAGCTGTCACAAGGGCTACGCCAGGTGCATTCACCTCTGAGTCCTGACCTTTGAGCAAATGTCTAGCCCATAGTAGGTACTCACTAAACACTAGCTAAGCAAATTAATCACCACAACCAAATGTGATGTTGTGGATGCTGTTGGACTCTTCCATTTATACGGGGACACTGGGTACAACTGAGGCTCTAACCTGATCAAGTTTCTACAGCACAGTTTGCAAAACCGGCCTGACCTTCAGAATTACATTGAGACTCCGTCGATGTTTCTATTCTCAGGCCCCGCCCTGGCTGATACCTTGGAGTCTCCCAGAGTAGAGCCCAGCTTTTGTGTTTTTTAATGATGCACGCAGATGGTCCTTCCGATTAGGAACTTAGAGAAGTTTCACTTAGCACTAAAGGTCTGCTGGGGCAAGATGCCTATCGGATTCATTTTGTAGGCTTTGTTCAAGGCAAAAAATGAACCAGCCTGCTCTTTGGTGAGCATCGTGCTTCTGATAGAAAGATGTTCCTCTTTGTTTATCCTCCATACTTGCTTCCCCACTAAAACATTTAAATACGGTAGAGACAGACTGTTCGTGGCAGATCGCCCACTCAGGGCTGTGGGCTGAGGCTGAAAAAGACCAGAGTGGAAACGGAGTTTGTGAGTGAGTGGCCCCTTTCTGAGATGAGTCTTACAGCTGGTACAATTGGTTATTCAAATCCCAGGGACTTGATCTACAAAATACTAAAGCAGCCACTGTAATGAACTAGGATGGTGTCTGCCATCTTCACGAGATGTCAGAGTGAAGCCGGAAGACCTTTTAGCCCCTGGGACTGGTATAACAGAATTCTTCATTTTCTGCCCCAAAGAATGCAGGTTTTCCTCTTATTGGGTTCTTGTCTGTGAAATTAAAATCCAACAGACTATAAAAAGCTGGGTATAGAAGTACAAAGATCTATTTTAAGTCAAGAAAAGATAGAAGACAGGAACAGCTCTCTGCACACAGAAGGGAGGGTTCCCAGAAAGAGAGTAACCGTTGAAGTTCTTGGGAGGTGAACTCTTATCCCTTTGTGTGGTTTCTGTCTGGTCTTTTGTGATTGGTCAGAAGTGGGGCTTGGGGGCCCAATGTCTTTTGCCCAATTTCAATCCATAATCTGAATCATTACCTCATGGGTTGGTGGGCTCTAATCTTCTGGGGCCATTTTTTCTGCTCACCTCCCCCCATCCTTGTCCACACAGATTGCCCTCAAGATGCATCGCACAGAAGGGGCTGAGGTTTTGTTCATTAGTCCTTGCCTGGACACCGTTACCCCTATATTTTATTAACCTTCCCCGTTTTTGTTCTTTAGACAGCTGGCTTCTTTTAACCTTCTCTGTTCCCAGGTCTTCTCCTCTACCTCACTGGGCTCTTGGGGAGAAGATTCAGATAGGCTTTGTTTCACCAAATTTCTGCATCTTTGTGTCCCAATATCTTTCTCCTCCCTGGACCCAAAAGGGCTTCAAGCAAGAATAAAAGCGGCCTTACCTTTCAAGAGGCCTGGAGACTTAGAGCTGAATCTCAGATACCTCTCCTTGACTTGCCTTCATTCATACTTACTGGATTCCCCCTTTTTTCCCAGGCCTGAGAGCTCAGAAAACCTTGCTATTCTGGGAGTAAAAATACAAAGCGTCATTTTTACCCTTGCCTGACCCAGGGCTGAGTTAGGATCAGCTGGGAGGTAGAAGGTGTTTCGGATCTCAGCCCAGATGGTTTTCAAGCCAGCAGCATCTGCCCTCTCTGCCACACTGGCCTATCAGGCCTCTACCAGCCATCCATGGGAGAGAGAGAGGGAGGGAGGGAGGAAGGGAGAGAGAGAGAGAGAGAGAGAGAGAGAGAGAGAGAGAGAGAGAGAGGATAGGCTGGTTACCTTGGGGTTCCAACAGCAAGGAATGCACTGTTGCGCTGGAGTCTCTCCCAAGGTGCCGATGTTGCTGTCCAGGATGGAGGCTGATCATCTTAAAATTGGACCCTGTAGTATCAGAAAGGAAAGCACAACGGTAGACAATTTTTTTCAACCTGGGGAAAATATTGTATTTGGGATGCAGTTCTATAGGCATGAAAATATTAATGGCACAGTAAACACAAGATGAAAGGAAAATGCCAAGAGAATTTGGGGATATTTTGTTATAGTTTATGTTTTAGTTTACTTGAAGCCTGTAATTCCAGTACATGAGAGGCTGAGACAGGAGGGTCGCAGGTTTGAGATCAGTCTCAGCAACTTAGTGACACCCTCAGCAACTTTGAGAGACCCTTTTTCAAAATAAAAAACAAAAATGTAAGAAAGGGCTGGAGGGGTGCAGCTCGGAAGTAGAATGCCCTTGGGTTCGACCCGCAGCATCAAAATACATAAATAAATAAAAATAAGAAATCAGATGCTTTCCCTGATATGCTGAAGCTAGGGAGAAAATAGGTCATAGGAGGAACTCTAGACGAAAAAGGAGGAACTATGGATGAGTCAATAAAGCGAGGGAGGGAAGTGAGGGAAATTTCTAACGTATATGACGTACATTCACAAACATATCAAATTCAATCACTAAGCTAAACATGAGAAGAAGGGAAGGGGGAGGGGATGGGGTGGGAATTGGGTAAGGGCTAACTGGGTGAGGTGTGCATGTGTGCCTCCACCATCTTGTGCTCTATTAAGATGTATGACTATAATGCACCAATAAAACAATTTAAAAATAAATAAACAATGGGAGAAAGAGATTCAATATTTAGCGGAGGCTATGATGAAACTCAAAGCTACTATTCCAGGCCTCTGCAAACTCTCTCGCATGTTTCTGGAGCTTTGATGGTTCAACTCTGAGGCTCTTGAGTTTCCTAGAATTATCCTTATAACAAATGATAATGCTTTCCCTATGTCTGCCAGCCTCCTAACATTTCTCATCTCCCCCTTTACATACCTCACCTTTTCCCTTCTTGCTTCAAAGGAAAGCAAGTGAGAGGATGACCTCCAATGATTCTTCCAGTTCTCCCAGGCCTCTGTAATTCTAACAAGATGCTCGGGCTTGCAGAGCATGGTGACACCAGCCTGCCATTTCCATATTTGGGAGACTGAGATATAGGAATCGCAGGTTTGAGGCCAGCCTCAGCAACTTGGCAATACCTTCTGCAACATAGTCAGACCCTGTTTCAAAATTAAAAAAAAAAAAATAGGGCTGGGGGTGTAGTTCAGAGGGAGAACATCCCTGGGCTCAGTCCTCACTACGCCCCCCGCCCAATGTTAAGTTATCAGAGCTTCTGATTTCTCTATTCTTTCCTTTTGCACCTGGACTTCCTCTCACCATCTGCCAGTCATTTTTAGTTTCAGGCTTATTAATATTTATGTCCCCTTGTATAAATATAACCACGGTTTTGACGCTTTGTCCCTGGGTTGGCTCCTCGGAGCAGAAAAAATAGGAAACCACGTTTTCATGAGTAGAACAAGGTAGCTACTTTTTGGGTGAATTTTAAATGTCTCGGAAATGTGATTCTTCTCTGGTTTCTCCAATCCCTTCCCACATTTGAGAGCTTTAGGAGACACAGCAGGTAAAATTGGCCGTGTTCCTTGTCTGTCATGATTTCCAGCCACATTCCCGCACCATAGAAATAAGGCTCTATTTAGTTGTGTTTTTTTTTTTTTTTCTACAAGAAAGTGGTTAAAAGAAAGAAAGAAATTTCTGCAAATAACAACTGCTAACCACTCTGGTAACCTACCCTTCTTTCTCCATGAATCAAAGTGTTTTGTAATTCCCATTAGGCAGCAGAGAAGTAGCCAAAAATTTCAGCAGAATCTGAAGGAATCAAGTGTACCAGGGTCATTAGATACAGTTAAAGTGCCAGCAATTTAATAAAATACTAGCAGTGTCAAAACATTTAATAAAACCCAGAGATGTGCAGAGGAGCAATAGATATGCTATAGGTGGAGGTTTGCAAAGTTGCAACACTTCATGCTTGTATTTGCATTCAAGAATGTGGAGTTACCTTTTGTCATTTAAAATTTAATTTATCTCTTTCAGTAAAAGATACTGGCGTGGTGGCACAGGCCTCTAACCCCAGTGCTTGAGAGGCTGAGACAGGAGGATTGCAGATTTGAGGACAGCCTCAGCAACTTAGACCTTCAGCAACCGAGGGAGATCCTGTTTCCAAATAAAAAAATAAAACAGGGCTGGAGGTAGAATGCCTCTGGATTCAATATAGAAAGAATCAATCTATCTTTGGAGTGATGCAGAAAAATAATGTTATGGCTAAATACTAAAATGTTCATTGTGGCTTTTTGCAGAGTAAAGACATATCTGCTAAAAATTGCATTTAAAAATGTGCCTTCTAAGACTGTTTTCCAAAAGGCCTCACTATCCTATCAGGACTTCATTAATCGAAGGCTTATGAGATAGGTAATATTTCAAAATTGTAACACAGAAAATGGGCTCAGACATCCAGCATTTGCATATAAATAGAAAACTCAGATCTACACTGCTAGAAAAAAAGGATTTTCTACATTTTTCATGCAATTTTCACTAAATTAGCCTTTAAAAATGTCATTGTCATGCAGATTGATTTTTTACTTCCTATTTAAACAATGAAAACAGATTTATTTTTCCCCATAGAAAGAGCTGCACGGGACAGTTGAACTCAACGAAAACCTGTGTTTCTAAGTGCGAGACAAATAAAAAGGAAGCCATGAGATGCCTGTATCCTCTACCCTGCTTCTCACTGTCTGGACCTGGACCATCGATTCTCTCTCCTCCTTTCTAGGAGCACAGCCATCCAAGCAGGGACTTGTGGAGAGGCTTTCCTGCTTCTTCCAGAGCATCTTCGCAGGCTTTGTGAAGTCTGTTTCTACGATCCCTCGGGTCTGAAGAAAACCCTGAGGCTAAGAAGTATTTCCCAGTTTATCCCTCATTCTCCTAGAAGGGTGCAGAATGGCCCCTCTGCTCATGCCCCTTGTGGGGTCTGAGGCTTAATCAAATTCTTTTTTTCCTTCCTTCCTTCCATCTTTCTTCCTTCCTTTCTTTCTCTCTCTCTTTCTTTCTTTCTCTCTTTCTTTCTTTCTTTCTTTCTTTCTTTCTTTCTTTCTTCTTTCTTTCTTTCTTTCTTCCTTCCCTTCTTTCTTTTCCTTCTTTCTGAACTACCATAAGACCAGCTCTATTACATCACTTCTCAGTGTCTTTCCAAAGGAATTAAAGTCAGAATACTATAACGATACATCCATTTCATGTTCATAGCAGCGCAATTCATAATAGCCATGTTATAAAATCAACCTGGGTGTCCATCAATAGATGAATAGATAAAGAAAACATGGTGTATATGCAAAATGGGATTCTACTTATCATAAAGGAGAACAAAATTATGTCATTTGTAAGAAAACGGGTTGAATGAGAGTATCCTTCCTTCCTCCCTCCCTCCCTCCCTCCCTCTCTCCCTCCCTCCCATCCTTCCTTCCTTTCTTCTTGAAAAGAAACATTATTAAAAATAATCGGGATACTTTTTTTTGGTGGTACTGGGGATAGATGGAACCCTACTATCTCCAGGCTACACTCCCAGACCTATTTTATATTTTTATTTGGAAGCAGGGTCTCTTAAGCCAGCGAGGCTGGCTTCGAACCTGCGCGATCCTCCTGTCTCCGCCTCCCAAGCGCGGGGATTACAAGCATGCCCACCACGCCTGGCATAGGGATAATTTTAATCTATGTTTGCTGGTACATTCTGGCTATTCATCATAGTAAGATTCAAAGTGATGCAAACATCCGTGCACACAGCTGGTGGCGTGTCTCCCTCACACGCCAACCCCGCCCCCCCTCCCCATACATGCTACTGAGATTGGTGGTGATATTTTCATGAATGGACGTAGCATCATTTGATCCGTCTCCTTCTTCAGGTCTCCCTTTTCCCTCCCCCAATCCGCTCCCACTGTTCTACTGGTATCTCTCCTCAACTGACTGGAAGCGCTTTTGTTTCCAATCTGTCCTCCAGTTTCCACAAATGAGATAAAATGCATGATCCTTGGCTTTGCTTTCTGAGACTGGCTGATCTTACTTAGTATAGAATTCTCTGGTTTCCTTTATTTTTCTGCCAATGACACCATCTTATTCTTCTTGATGGCTGAGCAGAAATCCATTCTGTGTGGGTACATTTCATTTACTCATCCATCTGTTGACAGACACACCTTGCAAGATCCTTATCCCCAAATCCCAAGAATGCAACATCCAGATTTGCTGATGCCTAATGAGTATAACCCAGAGAATACAAATCAAGGCACACAATGCAATAAAGCAATCATCTGAAGACCTCTGAAATCCTTGGAAGGAAGGATGCGATCTCTCTCTCGACTGTCTTCTTACTTACCGCCGCACATGTGCTTGAAGTTGCATTGGAAGGGTTGAACTAAATTAGATTCTGTTGAGCCAAATGATTTCTGCCGTGAATTATGTATCACCCATGTTAGCCACATCACCTAAAAGTACAAATAAGTAAATGTCATTTCTGAGTTTTACTCAACGTGCTCTGATTTGAAGCACAGTATGGGTATAAATACTGCGACTATTCTTTTAAATGTCAAAGAATGCAAAGCACACTCTCCATACATTCTGTACATACAAATCTCAATCTCTCTCTCTCTCTCTCTCTCTCTCTCTCTCTCTCTCTCTCTCTCTCTCTCTCTCCCCCCCCCTCCCAGATCACTATGTAGTATTCATGGAAACTGGCATTAGTTAGATATTGAGTTTGGAAAATTTAAGTATTTTTTTTTTGGTTGTATGATTTTCTAAATGTGAATACTGGATTTGCAAGCATAACTTGTAAGCAAAAGTACAACCTACAGCACCATAGAGAAAGGTGCTATTTTTACTATAATTGCAAAGAATCACCTAGTATATGCCTACATAATTGCATTAAACCTGGCTTTATACATAACAGGGAGGAAACAAGTTCTAAGTTCTTGGCTTTTCTGGGAATACTGGGAATGAAAGAAAAAAGAACTCTTAATATTTGAGAGACATTTATAATCATAGAAGAGCAAAATACCATGCAGGCTGTGCATAGCATCCCCTTCTCCTCGATGAGCCCGGCCAGCACTCCTTCTTATTTTTCTCCCATTTATATCTAGCACCTGGCCAAGTGTGTTGATGCACATTAGTAAACCCAGCTGAGACAGGAGGATTGCAGGTTTGAGGCCAGCCTCAGCAACTTAGTGAGACTCTCAGAAACCTGGCAAGATCCTGCTTCAAAAAACTCGACCAAATCATGGAAAGGAATGGATGTGTAGTTCAGAGGGAGATTGCTTTGGATTCGATCCCTAGTGCACCTCTCTCTCTCTCTCTCTCTCTCTCTCTCTCTCTCTCTCTCTCTCCCCTCTCTCTCTCTCTCTTCTCTCTTCTCTCTCTCTCTCTCTCTCTCTCTCTCTCTCTCTCTCTCTCTCTCTCTCTCTCTCTCTCTCTCTCACACACACACACACACACACATACACACAGAATAATATTTAGCATCTACCTCAAGCTGAAGCTCCTTCTAAGAGCACAAACAATAAGAAAGCCTAAAACTTTTAATACTGTCTATAAAGATGATCCCCATAGATTATCTGATTTAAAGGAAAGGAGAAAAGAACCTTAGAAATGTAACTTGGTATGGATAGAATTTCTTCCCATCCCCTAAATTCGTATCCTGAATCCCTAACTCCAGTGGAAATAAGTAACTGTAAGGAGATTAAGGTCAAATGAGGTCACACAGGAGAGCTAATGCAAAGGGACTGTCATCCTCACCAAAGAGGAGGAAGCTCAGAGAGCCACTACTCTCTCCTCACAAGTGCACAGAGCCAAGGCCACAGGAGAAGGATACAGTGATGAGCCATCTGCCCGTGACCAGAAAGAGAGCTCTCAGTAGACACCACCACCACCAGAGCTTGCTCTCAGATGCCCAGCCTCTGGACTGTGAGAAAAGAAATTTGTGTGGTCAGAGCCATCCAACCTCTGGCATTCTGTTATGGCAGCACAAGAAGACTGATAGATACTTGATCTTTTATAAGACGTTTTAAAGGTAAAATAGATTTATGTCTTTGCTTGTCCCTAAGTGCAGACAGTGGAAAGATGTGTTTTCCTGAAAAAATTCTCACTCACAAACCTGCAAAGATGGAGACAGGAAAACACTAACATGTGGCTGCGAGACCTTTAGTCTGCTGGATCTACTCATTGGGCTGACAGACGCTATCCCATGCAAACCTTGGTCAGGTTCTGCCTGCATCTACGAGAAATAACTTTCCCGATATTTTGGCTATTTCATCATTAGCATATCTTTTGCGAGTATTTCAATTCTTTCGCAAGGAGACAACATTTCCTTTTCTATCATGAACGTTAATTTGTTAAATGCAAACATTCAATTCAAGCCGTGTCCTGTTTTTGTAGTCTTGTCTTGGCCTGGCTTCCCTTTCAGCATTCTAGGATCTTGGACGAAGGCCATCGGTTTGACACATTTGGCGAAGTGTGTGATTAAAATTAAACAGTACGACGCTGGCGTATCGTTTGCCCCAATATTTGGAAACATCCATCAATTTTGGGAGGAAAAATAGAGAAAACAGAAACCATCTTTGAAAACCTAACCTTCCTGGTGTTTGGCTCTCAAGTGAGCCAATTAGCTGGAAAGGACAAGCATATTTCTTAGCAATCTGCTCCTGTCCTGTTCACACACATACGGTCTGGGCAGGTACAATCCAAATCACTTAGCACTGTGTGCTTTTAGACCCATATTTAGTTCACTTTGTTTTAACTTTATTATAACACCCTGTCCTGGAATATGACAGCTGTGACTCTATTCTTTTATTTGTTTGTTTTGCAGTACTGGGGATTGAATCCAGGGCGTTCTACCTCTGAGCTACACCCCCAGCCCTATTATTTTGAATAGTGCGTTGTACTCATACACCTTAATGGGGTACAAGATGGTGGAGGCACACATGCACACATCACTCATTTAGCCCCTCCCCAGTTCCCACCCCATCCCTTCCTCCCCCTTTCCCATCTCATGTTTGGCCTAGGGATAGACTTGGATATGTTTATGAATATATGTCATGTACATTAGGGAATTTCCTTCTTCTCCCCTTCACCCCCCTCAGTTAGGTCACCTTATTTGCTCATCTATGGTTTCTCCTTTAGATAAAGAAGGAAAAAAACCCATTCTATCTTTTATTGTTTATTTTGAAACAGGGTCTCCCTAAGTAACTGAGGCTGGTTGTGTACCTCTGATCCTCTTGTCTCAGCCTCCCGTGAACTGGGACTACAAGCGTGCATCACCATGCCTGGCTTCATTTGTTTTTTGTTTGTTTTGTTTTTTTTTACATAGAGGGTATTTGTTTTATTCTATCACACACTGAATTTTTTTCTTGGGGTCCCAGGCTCTTGAGAACTGGACTGGCGGGAATTACGCTATCAGAACCTGCCCTCCCTCAGAAAGCCTGAGCTGGGGGCTCGTATGGTGTGGACACTCATGCTGGCTTCTGCTTCTCTCTAAGCGAATCTTTGCATCCTGGTCTGTGGGGAACTGTCCATCTGTCCACGCTCAGGGCTCAGTCCAGTAGTGGGTGGGCAGATGATGCCTGGCTGATGAACTTGAACGTGATACCTGTCAAGGACCAGCTGTGGTTGCAGGGAAGGTTTCAATTCCTGGGCCAAATGGTATATGTCCACACCAGCATGGACCTACATAGGTAAGTTGTGTTTTTACCAGGCATGCTTAAACTCAGTGCACCTCTGTGGCTCTGTGGGATGCACTGGGTCAGGTCCTTACTATGGGCTTGAACTTTCTCTGGGCCCCACAAACCCCATTTGTATAATACATGTGTCGCCGGGTATGTAATCCCAGCATTCGGGAGGCTGAGACTGGAGGATCGTGGTTTGCGGCCAGCCTCAGCTACTTAGTGAGGCCTCCGCAACTCAGTGAGACCCTGTTTCAAAATAAAGAATAAAAATTAGGGCAGGGGGTGTAGCTTGGAGGTCAAATGCCTCTGGGTTCCATCCCCAAACCCGCAAAAAAAAAAAAAAAAAAAAAAAAAAAAGTCTGAGAGTCATTGATGCAACTCCACGCTTTTTCTTCCTCGTTTAAAAATTACAGATAATAATGGTGATCTCTTAGCATCCTGGTGAGGATGGATGAACATAAAGAACAGGACCAGAGCTGGGCTTGGTGGGATGTGCTGGTAATCTCAGTACCTGGGAGACTGACAGAAGAAGATCCCAGGTTCAAGGCCAGCCTCATCAACTAAGTGAGGTCCCCCCAGCAACTTGGCAAGACCTTGTTTCTAACCAAAAATAATTAATTAATTAAAAAGGTGCTGGAACAGAACCAAGACCTCATAGGTGTGAATCAAATCTGTGGTTGGGTAGCCTGAAGTCCCTGCTCTGAGCAGTCCCTTCTCCCCAAAGAAATGCTAGACATTTAAAGAGATGGGACTACCAATTGCCTGACTCGATCATTATATATTGTATACACATACCAAATCATTACACGGTACACTGCAATTTTGTAAAATTGTTGTGTGCCAATTAAGAATAATAAGAGGACAAGAAATACAGAGACAAGTAAGATGGAAGGAAGATGGAGAGATTTGACTGCAGGGCAAAAATCACCAAGGAGGGCCAGGCGAGGCCTGCATCTGCAGTAAGGCCCAGCACAGACCCTCCATCACAGCACTGCTGGAAACCAGGCACCTGTCACCTTACCTCTGAACGGTAAGGCAGTAATTTTTGTTATGTAAGCCACTATTTTTCCAGTAACCCCTTCTGTTTGTTAGGGTGTCCCCAAGAAATAATGTCAAGGGCCACTCTTGGGCGTCTTCACACATTTCAGCTTAGCCCTCAGCACTCTCCTCCCCTTCCTTCCTGTAGGGTCGCCCCATCCTGCACTGTGATTCCAAACCTAAATGGAGTTAAAGTTGACCCAATTCCCACTTGCAGAGAAGGTAACTCCTTGTCTTCCTAAGTTCAGCTGAGGACCTGAGTTTGGAGAAATCACTTCTTGCAATATTTTATTAAATGACTGAAGTATTTTTATTTTTCTTTGGTATCTCCCTAGGGGTTCAGAAGAGATGATATTCTTTCTTAAATCTCCATAGATGTATTTGCAAACTGTGTCAAAGAGATAGATATAAATAGAATACTGTTACTTACATCGGGGTCAGTAGGACACAGTGCAGATATCAAAACAGGCTTCAGGCTGCTTCAGTAAATAAAGCTCTCTTGACACACTCAAGCCTGTATTGTTCTGTCCTAGCAGAGCTCTCTTTTCTCTATGGAGAAAGAATAGAGTAGGTGCATCATGACAGTCTGGTTTGCAGTCTCAACTACCTACTGTCTGCTTCTTTATGAAATAACTTTGTAGACCGCTCTTCTGAGCAGTACCTTAGGGTTTCTTGAGTTACTGACCTCATGATGCCAAAATGTAGAAGCCTATATAAAGCAAATGACTAACCAAGCTATAAACTGAAATTCAACCACAGTTAAATTGCTTTTCATTAATTCCAGTTTAAATATTCCAGTTTCCTCTTTCTTTCTTTCTTTCTTTCTTTCTTTCTTTCTTTCTTTCTTTCTTCCTTTCTTTCTTTCTCTTTCTTTCTTTCTTCCCTTTCTTTCTTTCTCTCTTTCTTTTTCTCTCTTCTCTTTCTTTCTTTCTTTCTCTCTCTCTCTGTCTCCTTCCTTCCTTCCTTCCTTCCTTCCTTCTTTCCTTCCTTCTTTTGATTTTGTACTTCTCCCTCAAATCTCTTTAGATGCACATCATCAAAATTAACATTTTTCAACTCCTCTAATCTCATGCCAAAAAACTGGGTTAACAAACAGTGTGCTTCTGAGTGCTTCTCAGAATCAGGCTTGGCAACATTAGCTCTAGGCAGCACGCAGAAATGGGTGTGTTTATTCATACGTATACTTGTACCTGCTTTAAACTGATTGATGCAGCCTCAATCCCAAAAGGCACACTTTAACACTATTTTTCCATATCTATAATTGCTGGGAAAGACATTTTTAGAGGATTTGTGCTTTTTATTGCACCACAAAAAGAAAAGTTGGCATGACCTACATTTCATCTGTCACCTTTTGTGTTTTTCTGTCATGAACACAGAATATTAGCGTAATTGAAGATCATGGTGTGGAGTGGAACTGAAAGAGCTGAGTGGCAGGATAGCTGCTTTTTCTGCTTTAAATAGATTCAAGAAAGTGAGGACATTTTACAGTTCCATTAGAAAGTACAAGGAATCTATAGAAGGGCATGTGTTTCAAATAGAAAAGCAGATGAGCAAAATAAAGGTTTTAATCCATGCAGGTCGATCCGACAAGACCACTAAAAAGACCAGATATTCAAGAAGAGATGCCCCGGGACAACAATTCTTATGAGGCAGGGCAGAGGACCAGGAAACAGGAGAGGTTAATAAAACCCATCTGTCCAAAGAACAAAAACAAGGAAGATTAATAAGATATAAGGATAACAATGACAAGGCACGGACTATGGAAATCAAAACAAAACTTTAGCCCCCCTTCTGTGGGCTGAATTCTGAGGACAATTTGTGGAAACAAGGATGGGGGGAGGTGGGCAGGCAAGTAGTCCCAGGAGATGAGACCTCACCGGTTCAGAAGATAACAATTCAAATCAAGGGTTGAAACTGAGAAAAAGACATTGGGTCTCCAAGACCTAATTCTGACCAATCATAAAAGAGAAGATGGGGAACCACCATAAGGTACAAGAGCTCACCCTCCAATAACTTCAATGGTTACTCTCTTGCGGGGACCCTCTCCCCTGTGTGGAAAGCTAATTTTTTTTTTGTCTTCTATCTTTCTTTGACTTTAGCTTTTATATTCTTATACCTTTCATTAGTATTTAGATTTTGTTCATTAAAATCCAAAGGATGAGAGCCCAATAAAGAAGAGATATCCTGTATTTTTTTGGTGACCCAGATGGGACCACAAGGTAAGGAAGCCAGTGAAGAGAAAATTTGGTTACACTTACTTAGAAAAACGTCTTCCAGCCTTCATTTTCATCAGAAGCTGCAGGTTTAAGATGGGAGAATCGCAGGTAGAGGAAGGAAGAACCTGGAATCACCCTTTAGAGGGGAATCATTCACTTAGTGATACTGTCTTTTGAACTTAATAGAAGTAAGAAACGCATGGCTACCTTGTTTGAACCATTGTGTAGTCAGAGGTTTATTTGTTATAGCATCTAGTTGTATCTTAACTGTTACAAAGATCAAAATCAGAAAAAATGGAACCACGCCATGGTCTCTAAGCATCAGAATGTTCAGTTTCTGACTTGTCATTTGAGGCCAACACACCGATCGCTTCTTGATATTTTCTCCTATCAGTCCCAAGAAACAATCAATGCAAGAGATGAGCCCATGTCTCTAAGGGACCTGTGACCACTGGCAGCATTCCAATCATCATCTTGTATTGAGGCTGCAAATAGATGGGTACTTTGAAGTAGTTTGTGTGTTCTGACTTAAAGGGTCACTTCCCTTTGTGCTGGGGAAGTGGGTACTGGAACTGGCCTGAGAGCAGAATAGGATTTTATACAGTATTATGCTCATCAAAAACTGGCCTGGCGCCAGGTGTGTTGGCTTATGCCTGTAATTCCAGTACTGGGGAGGTTTAAACATGAGGATCAAAGGCTGAAGAGAAGCCTCAGCAATTTAGCAAGATCTCCCAACAATTTAGTATGACCCTGTTTCAAAATGTAAACTAAAAATGGCTGGGATATATCTCAAAAGTAGAATGTCCCTGAGTTCAATCCCCTATACAAAACAATCAAACAAACAAACAAAATTAGCATGGTATCTGTATTTGGCAAAACTTTCTACTAAATGCCTTGAATAATGTGTGTGTGTGTGTGTGTGTGTGTGTGTGTGTGTGTGTGTGTGTGTATGAATGTGATTGTTGTTTTCTAAAGAAACAGAAGCATTCTCATTGGCTTTCCAAGGCTTTTCTCAGACCAACTCTGTTAGGTATTAAACCCAGGGACATTCTATTTCTGATCTACACCTTCAGTACTATTTTATTTTTAATTAAAAAACAAGGTCTTGATATATTGCTGAGAGTCTGACTACATTGCTGAGGCTGTTCTCAAATCTGCAATCCTCCTGTGTCAGTCTCACAAGTACTGAATTTATAGGTGTGTATTACCACACCCAGCTTTCTTGTCCTTTTTTTTTGGGGGGGGGTGGTACTGAGGTTCCTGGAAACCCTTTACCTCCAGACTACACTCCCAGACCTATTTTTATATTTTCATTTAGAAACAAGGTCTCTTAAGCCAGTGAGACTGGCTTCAAACCTGCGTGATCCTCCTGTCTCTGCCTCCCAAGCGCGGGGTTTACAAGCATGTTCCATCACGCCCGGCTTTTCTTGTCCATTTCAAACTACTAGTCTGTGGATATGTAAAAAACATGCAAGTCGATATGAAGTACAGATTCAAGTGATCAAGATGATGCCATTAGGAAGAAAGGCCTAGAATGTGCTGTATAACTGAAGAGATGCCCTGGCCTCTCTGTGCTGAGAGCCAGGAACATTCCTCCCCAACCCCACTTTATTGCTGGGCCCAAGGAGGCTCCTCCAGAAATCCAGGTTCCCTCATTGTGACATTGCTCTGACCTTCCTTCATGTATTTCCATTTCTGATTTGCACAGTGGGGAACAACACCATTTATCATCTTTTGGGCCAAAGCATCCATTCGGGGAAATCTATTTTTGTGCATGCAGAGCAGAATCTTCAGGCTGGCTGATTCCTGAGGAAAATCAAATAACAACAGCAAAAGTGTCCCCAAAGAGCTTATCCCGCCCTTCCATACATTCCCCCCGCAAATAAATGTTTTCTTTGTTCTATACATATAAAAAGCAAGCCCTGTGAGTAACTTCCCTATTAGGTCAGGTCTGTGGGTAGTAATAGACACACAGAATAGAAATAGCTTCAGGCTAGTTTCATGTCTATGACTAAAACAATACTCTAGGGTGGTAACTTTTGGTGGTTGCTTGATTTCCTGGTTTCTTTTTCCTCTTTCAAATGGAATCTTAGATTTCTGTTCCCTGCTTCAGGAGATCAGGGGCAGAGAGAAAAACAGGGGCCCATAGGTCACTATGGCTGTTGTGAAAGGGTCTGGGCCTTAGTAGGTCCTAGTAAGCAGGTAGTGTTACAGTTAGATATAGAATGTCCCCTGAAAAGCTCTTGTATTCATGGTCAGAGTTAATATAATTAAACCATGAGGTTATAATCTCATCAGTAGCTAAATCCATTGCAGTGGATTTACTGGGTGGTGACCTAGGCAGGTAGGGTGTGGCTAGCAAAGGTGGGTGGGTCCCTGTGGGTGTGGCCACAGGGACTGTGCTTGTATCTTTGAATTCTTTTGCTTTCTGCCTCTCTTTTGCTTTTGGCTTCCATGATATGAGAGCCCTCACCCTCTCCCTCTCTCTGCTCCAACCTTGCCAAGACATCCTGCTGCCTCGGCATCTATGTGTTGAAGACCCCACTCCACATAGTAAAAATCGGCAAAAAGCCCCGAGAAAGAGGTATCATCTCTGGCAAAAAATATCCCCCACTTTAGATATCCTTCATAACTATTATTCTCTTGGTATTCTTTTAACTCTCTACACCAATTGCTCTGATGATGTGAGATCAGAAATTGAGTCCGTGGAAATAAACGTCCTTGGCTTTGCTCAATAGTAAGGAAAAAACTGGCCAGAACTCAGATGCTGTGATAAGCATTCCAGCTGCAGCAATCACAAAGGGTCTCCGACCCCCACTATCACTAACTTAGGTTAAGCTATTAACTCAGGTAAGGTAGTTCAGTTTAAGGAAACTTTGTTTACCCTTGAGATCCTGCCTAGAGACAGAGAAGATAAAAACCTTGTGTGTGACCTTAAAGCAATTTAGTTGATAAACAACTTAGTTGCCCAAATACAATAGACTCAAGGAAAAAGATTGGTGACTTTTACGCCCAGTGTAAATATTTCTGAAGACAGAGAGGCTGACCGCATGGTTAATAAATATGACTAAATAAAGGACAGACGTTCTAAATATATATGTATGAAGGAAAGGAAATACCGTAAGAGTAAGAAAAGCATTTTTGCATGAAGAAGAGCTTATCATAAGAAAGTCCCAACTGGGAAAGGAAGGAATTAGAAAGTTAGAAGCAGGTTGCAGAGGGTTTGTGACAGAGAAATGGATTATTAAAGATGAGTAGGCTTTTAATAGGCTTATTGTCTAAAGAAGAGTGTTCAGCAGTTAAGGACAATTAAAACCAAGAACTTTGTGGTGTTGTTTGTGGTATTTTGTCTGCAAAACTGTGTTGTGAGTATGCTTAAGCTTTCAGATTAAGAAGATAAGATGCCAACACCTGGAAAAACTCTATCACATCCACCTGAATCACCACATCTCCCCACACTTGCTATATGAACTGATCCCAAAAGATGGAAAGTTCCAGGAAAGTTAAAGAAGATTCCCCGAGAAACCGCCAAGCCTTGGGCATGCCTGTTTGGAACTGCTTATCTGCAAAACCTGAGAAAGAATCCGAAGGGAGTTAATCTCTCGAAGATCAACAGCCAGCTGAAGGACTAGTTTTATTACCTTTGTTTACATGTCATTCATTATCATTTCACAGTGATTGCATTCACCCCCCTTTTCTCTTATTATTAACCTTACTGGTGAAGGGTATAAATTTCTTGGAGTTTTTGTAATAAAGTGTCATTGGTTCAAGAAGCCTTTGTCCACCTCAAATTCCTTCCCAAACGTCGTACCCAAAAACTTAGGGAATTCATAGAGGGGAAGGAATTGCTGCAGATAGGTTTCTGCAGGACATCACCTGCCTTTTGCCCCATCTTTCTGAGGCTCCCGGTCGCGAGTGGACTTGCCCCCCCCACAAGAACTGAGCCAGTCGGTAACACGACCTCCATGATGTGAGAGCAGAGCCCTCGCTCCCTCCCTCTCTCTGCCCTGGCCTCCATGATGTGAGAGCAGAGCCCTCGCTCCCTCCCTCTCTCTGCTCTGACCTCCATGATGTGAGAGCAGAGCCCTCGCTCCCTCCCTCTCTCTGCTCTGACCTCCATGATGTGAGAGCAGAGCCCTCGCTCCCTCCCTCTCTCTGCTCTGACCTCCATGATGTGAGAGCAGAGCCCTTGCTCCCTCCCTCTCTCTGCTCTGACCTCCATGATGTGAGAGCAGAGCCCTTGCTCCCTCCCTCTCTCTGCTCCGGCCTCCATGATGTGAGAGCAGAGCCCTCGCTCTCTCCCTCTCTCTGCTCTGACCTCCATGATGTGAGAGCAGAGCCCTCGCCCTCTCCCTCTCTCTGCTCTGACCTCCATGATGTGAGAGCAGAGCCCTCGCCCTCTCCCTCTCTCTGCTCTGGCCTCCATGATGTGAGAGCAGAGCCCTCGCTCCCTCCCTCTCTCTGCCCTGGCCTCCATGATGTGAGAGCAGAGCCCTCACCCTCTCCCTCTCTCTGCTCTGGCCTCCATGATGTGAGAGCAGAGCCCTCGCTCCCTCCCTCTCTCTGCTCCGACCTCCATGATGTGAGAGCAGAGCCCTCGCTCCCTCCCTCTCTCTGCCCTGGCCTCCATGATGTGAGAGCAGAGCCCTCGCTCCCTCCCTCTCTCTGCTCCTGCCACCATGACCTGAACTCTGCAGACCCAGCCTCACATGGACTGGAGGCCAAAATCTCCAAAAAAAAATATTGTGAATAAATAAATCTTCCTTCTTCTAGGTTTTGTGGTTAGTTGTTTTGGATTATATCAGTACATATGTTGATAGATAAGTAGTAGATGTTTGCCAAGCACCTGGCACAACCCTAAGCTTGTTATGTTTATTTAGCTATCAAGTCCTTTCAGCAACATTAATAAGTAAGCAATAAATAAAGACTTCCCAAATGAGAACAACACATGCCATTAACCTTCAGCTTACTATAGGAGGGAGGGTTGCCATGGTAACCAAATTCCTTTTTTACCGGTTCCCTTCCCTCATGGTACCATACAACTCACCAACATAACGCAGGTTGTCTCCTCTTATTGGATTATTGTGCAGCAGATTTTGATGAATGCGATATAAGGACTAATGAAGGGTCAGAGCTTTGAAATTTTAAGTAAAGGAAATAGAGAAGACAAAATAGGCTTCCTTCACACAGGGTGAGAGAGATACCCCAAAGAAAGTAATTGTTGAAGATCTTGGGAGTGAACTTTTATAGCTTGTTGAGGTTTCTCATCTTTTTTTATGATGGGTCAGAATTGGGTCTTGGTGGACCCAGTGTCTGCCCAATTTCAGTCCTTATTTGAATCCTTATCTCCTGGGCTTGGGGGCTCTCATCTGGTACCATTTTCTTCTTACCTCTTTTCATCCTGTTTACATAAGTTTTTATCAGAATTCATCCCACTGAAGGGATTGAAGTTTTGTCTTGATTTCCATAGTCCTTGCCTGGTCACTTTTTACCCGTATATTTTATTAACCCTTCCTGTTTTTGTTCTTCATACAGATGAATTCTTCTAATCCTGCCCTGCCTTCATCATCTCTTGTGCCTGACATGACCAAGGGCAAGCAGGGTGGTGGGGAAGATGAAGGACTGTCTCTGGTTGGTCCAGGCTGGCTCTGGTTACTGAGAAGCTGCAGCAGGGCTATCTAGAAGTAGGTCATCTTCTGAGATTGGATCAGAAAGCCTGTATTGCTGTCTCAGGTGGGTTTAAACAAGAATCAGGGCAAAAATAGGGAAGTTGATGGTCACTGTCCAACTTTGACCGATCTGGTCTGCTTGCTGCAGAGTCTTCTGAGGTGGTGGATGTAAGTCCTAATGGCATGTTATAGATGTTCTGACCATTATCCACTTGGACATGTAGCTTTTCACTGCCACAAAAGACAGGCATGGAAACGTGTTCATACATATACAGCCAGTGATTTTTTTTTGTGTGTGTGTGGTACTGGGGGTAGAACCCAGAGGCTTTCTACCTCCAGGCTATACTCCCAGCCCTATTTTTTATATTTTATTTGGAAACAGGGTCTCACTGAGTTGCTGAGAGCCTCACTAAGTAGCCGAGGCTGGCTTCTAACCTGCGCGATCCTCCTGTCTCAGCCTCCCAAGCGCGGGGATTACAAGCATGTGCCACCATGCCCAGATTACAGCCAGTAACTTTAAGCTTCATTGTGAACACATGCAGGCAATTCCTACGCCAGGGTCAGAGTTCTTAGTGAGGAATCCCTGCCCACTCTTCAGATGACCCAGTTTGTTTTGACCTATATTCCCTATCCCTATACTCACTTGACCCGAGACTCTTAATAATTTATGGTATGCTAATTAGTATTTTTGACATGCACAAATAATGGTGCTGATTGGGTTGCATTGCTTGTTATGAATAAGAAGTTAATTATAAGTGCTGATAAGGTTATAAATAAGGAGTTAATTGAAAAAGTCACAGGAATCATTTGTTCTGAAAAGGCTGTTGTATTAACACTGTGTTTGTTGCTGACTGCATCTAGTTGCATGACAGAGCCGTGTCACTGTAAACACAGGTGCATGCTGGCCACATCTTTTTCTTCCTCTCCAAGAGCATTCCAGCCCTCTTGTGCATTTGTTAAATAAGCCGCCTCCATCTGTCCTAAGCCCAGATTTACATACCTACGCATCTAACAATGCACCTACTTAAGCATTAGCAATCTCACAAAAAAAGTACTGTTCAGGCCTCTGTCAAGCTCAGCCACATTTTTATAATGCCGCCTTTCTCAAAGAATCAGACCGGCTCATTTTAGCGGCATGTTTTTAAGTTTGTTGACATCAAAGTTGTTTTTCAAGGCAGTTCTCCCCATTCTTCGACTCCCTCTTATTTATTTTTTTATTTTCAATGGTATCTCCCTGCTGCATCGGTAAACATCTAAACTTTTGGGCAGCCACTTAATTATCAGCTGAGGGCTGTCTGAATAGGCTCCTTTAACAGTGCGGAGCCTGCAACCTTTGCACGGCCATTGTGGGTCCCTGCAAAGACTGGTGCTTGAGCATTAATGTTCAGAGCCCCCTCCTAGAGAACCAGGGATTTCCCCCTCCTGAAGGTTCACCTGCCCCCTCAGCCCCCTGATGCTCCAAAGAGATTGGACTTGAGAATGTAGCAGACAAGCAAGTAAATGGCTGTCCCCCAGTGTGTGAGCCATCACCGTCAGAGGTCCTGAGAAATAGTGACAGGGAAACCTGTCGCTGGTTCATCCCATGAGTGGCTACTGAGGCTACCCCACGTCTATGTAGGAAAAAAGCACTGCTATCGTGTGGGTCTGGACCTTTCCCCCAAAGGCCCAGTGGCTAAGGACTTGGTCACCTGCCTGGTGCTACTAGGGGATGGTGGGACCTATAAGAGATGTGTCCTGGCGGGTCATCGTCAAATCACTGGAGACATGCCCTTGAAGGGACACTGGGATCCCAGGCTCTGCCTTTTTCTCATTTCCTTTTTCTCTCTTTTATCTTCTCACTGTTCCACAGTGAGTGAGTGGTCGGGCACCTTCTCTATAATGGTCTGTTCAGCCACGGGGCCAAAAGCAATAGTTCAGCTGACCGTGGGCTGAAGTCTCCAAAGCTGTGAGCCAAGATAACCCTTTCCAAGTTGATGACCTCAGATATGGGTGACAATGGTGGAAAGCTGGTGAGCTTAGCTCCTGCAGGAGACCAGCCCCAGTGGAATTGGAGAGGTGAGCTCCTGAGGTCACTGAGAACTGAAGGGCAGGGGAGACAAGAGACACAGAAAACTAAGGGAGTCCTTGATTCTGTGTAGGGTTGATAAGAAGAAAAGACTAAAGCATTAAGAGAGAAACAAAGAAAAAGACAAATGTCACGAGATCACAAGGGATGGATTATTTTTACTTTTAAAAGTGTGTGTGTGTGTGTGTGTGTGTGTGTGTGTGTGTGTTAGTAAAAAGGGGATTGTTGGCTGGGCATGGTGGTGTATGCTTGCACATGGAGGCTGAGACAGGATTGCAGGATAGAAGGCAGCTTCAGCAACTTAGTGATGCCCTCGGCAACTCAGTGAGAACCTGTTCCAAAAAAAAAAAAAAAAAAAAAAAAGGCCTGGGGGTATAGTTCAGAAGTGTGAGAAGCTTCCTTCCTAAGCCTCCCCACAGACTGTGGGACTTGATCCTTTATGTCCTGAGACCACCCAGACAATGAAAAGCCAGAACATCATTGGCTATCTGGAAGGTGATGATCTGCTGTCAGAATCTGAGTATGGCTCTGGACATGGGAGGAGCAGGGAAGAGAGGATCGGCTGCAGCTTTAACCGTGAACAAATGTCGGCCTCCATTTTCTCCCTCTCCTTATATGGACTCCCCAGGAACCCAGGGCCCCAGGGATCTATTCTTTCATCATGGGGATACTAGCATGAAAGATGAACATGGGTCCTAGACAAAGCGCAGCGCCCCCTCTGGTCATCACAGGTATGGCATGTATACAAGAAATACTCTTCACATGGGCTTCTAAGATGTTGGGCGTGCTCATTGATGCAGCAAGACCTAGTCTTTTCTGACTGTGTGCATTCATGTGCACACACACACATCTTAGCACAATGGAGTCACAGACGATCTTCTCACCATCCTTGTTCCCCTGTGAAATAGCTCATAGATTTTTCCATCAATTTCTTGATTTGCTCAAAGTTTAACTTACTAAGTACTATCGAGTGAGATCACTGCAAGTGACAGTCAGGAAAATGGTAAACAAAAAGATCAGCCAGGACTCCAATTAACTGAGGAAGTCACAGAAGCATGGATCATCCAGGGTTTTTGTCATCTTGAGTGAAAACTGTACTAGAAGTGCATTTTATTTCAGTTTTGTTCTTTTTTATATTTTTAAGGGAAAAGAGGTATAAAAATAAACCTGGGCTGAGCTAGGAGACTTTCAGGTCTGAGCATCTCCTCAGATTTATGTTCAGTTCAGCCAAGAGATAAATTCACAAATAAAGCTAAGAATCACATGAGCTGTTCTGGTCTATGCTTTGAAGGAAACACCTCCAATAAACTCACATACTTAACCTGTGATTAAAGAAACTGGTGCTGCAAATTAGTTACCAATTAAGTGGTTTTATTTTTTACCAATTGTGGTTGCTTTGTGACTACTATAGAATGTTGAAAAATACAATTTCATCGGCACCTTCAGGTTTTGGAAGCCCATTTAAAAAGGGCATCAAAGCCTTTAATTAACTTAGCGTTTCATAGAGCTGACTCGAGCACAGAAGTGTGGGGTCTGATTTAATAGAACCTGTGAATTCTAAGCAAAGCTTTACTCCTTCAAAGGAGGAAGACTGTCTTTTATTTCTCTTTTATATTTTCTTCAGCTTTTAAACTAAGAAAAGAATCTGCTCAGTAGAAGGCAGGTATTAAGAGACACAGTTGAATATTGTGTAGGTGGGAAGAAACAGGAGAGGGTAGGTGGATGAGTGGGGACATATATTCTGGGCTTCGAAGTTTCAAAAAATAATAAAAGAGCTGGACAGAGTGTGGTACACACCTATAATCCTAGTATTTGGGAGGCTGATACAGGAGGACTGCAGATCCGAGGCCAGTCTCAGCAGCTTAGCGAGACCCTGTTCAAAATAAAAATAAAAATGGATGAGGGTGTAGCTTGGAGGCAAAATGCTCCTGTATTTTTTTTTTTTTTGGTGGTACTGGGGTTCCTGGAAGCCCTTCTACCTCCAGGCTACACTCCCATACCTATTTTTTATATTTTTTATTTGGAAACAAGGTCTCTTGAGCCAGCGCAGCTGGCTTCAAACCTGTGCAATCCTCCTGTCTCCACCTCCTAAGTGTGGGGATGACAAGTGTGCACCATCACATCCGACAATGCTCCTGTATTTAATCTCCAGTATTTATCCCCCCCCCCAAAAAAAAAGAATGAAAGGTAGAATAGGCTGATGGAGATTGTGTATTTCCAGTGTTTGTCCATATTCTTTGGAAAGTTGGTTTATCTGAGATTGTCTGCCTATTACCCTCAGATAAGACCTTTACAAAGGACCTTATGTCTACTCTGGTCACTTTCCCCCAGTGGTGTGTGCACACAGTCACAGGGACGTACACGGAGTATTGGAGTTCCTCATAATACATACACCGGACCATATCTGTGTGAGCTAACATTCTAGACACATCTATAATAACACACAACAGTTTCAAATTGAATTGTATACCCGTGGGCCATGAGCCAGCTTAGTCAATGATGGGAGTCCAGCCTGGTTAAAGCCACAGCTGGCAATCAGCATCCTTTCTTGGTCCATTCCCATTGATGTGTAGGTGTTACAGAAAAACAGACTGCATCCCAGGGTAACATCAACTTATCTTTAGCTAAACATCAGGAAAATAAAAATCAAAACCACACTGAGACTCCATTGTCTCACTCCAGTTAAGATGGCAATAATCAAGAACACAAATAATAATGACTGCTGGTGAGGATGTGGGGAAACTAGGACCTTTGTATTTATATTAAAAAAAAAAAACTTGTCTAGAGATGTAGTTCAGAGGTAGAATGCCTCTGGATTCAATGCCCACTACCACAAAAGAAAGAAGGAAAAAAAGAAAAGAGGAAGGAAGGAAGGAAGGAAGGAAGGAAAGAAGGAAGGAAGGGAAAGAAGAAAACCTGGCCACCCAGCCAGGATACCCTCAGTACACAATGGTGACCAGTTCTGAGCTGCATTACCTCAGACCTCACTTTGGTTCTGGTCCTGTTATCACGGGGCATGCGGTGGACATTCAGTTCACTCAGATCCTTCCAGTATCCCAGTGAAGTCAGTAATACCATAACTTCTGGTTCACAGGTAAGGGCAGGGAGGCTCAGAGTGTTCAATAACTTGAGGAGGACTACACAGATAGTACAGGGTGCAGGATTAAGCTGCCTCTGGGAATGCACTTTCAGACTGATGCAAATGGCAGGGACTGCAGCACACAGCTCCTGCACATGCCATGTGACAGGTCTGTGCAGTGTAATGTCTTTACTGGCCATGGCTTCCCGTGGGTCAGCTGCCAGGTGCATCTTTCAGGAGCAGCATCTCCACCATTATTCTGCATTTCTTGGACTCAATCAGTAAGTGAAATAATAATATATTTTCTCTCATCTTCAATCTTTTCTGTTATTGATTTAGGATAGAAGGAATAAGTAGGTAGAAAGGAGACAGACAGGAAAGAAAAGTAAAAAATATAACTTTGATATAAGAACCTGGAGCTGAAGTGCCTCTGCCTCTAGTCCACAAACCAGCTCTCTTTCCCAGGCTTGACTCTACCATAAAATCTTGGGAAACCTGTAGATCCTAGAGTTAACAATATTTCCTAGAAAACCTATAATTTAGGATATCATAGCTTATCTGTCAATCAACTAATGAGGACCCCAATCAACCCAAGATCATCCACCCTAAGGCTGAGCAGACCACCAGACCATCAGGAAGCACCTTGGGACTACTGGACTGAGCTCATCCACCCTAAGGCTGCCAGACCACCTGCCCACCATACACCGCCTTGGGACTACCGGATTGAGCTCATCCTCACATACCTTCTCTAGCCCACCCCTCACGAAAGTGCCCTATAAGAAGAGAACCCTGAACTTCCTAAAATGCCTTCCTCATCTTGAGGGGCCCGCATTCTCTCTTGAATGTGTATTTCCTCCCTTTTTCCCCAATAAACCTCTGTCTATGTCTCTAACTGGAATTCTTTTTTTTGTGTGTGGGTCTGGGGGTGGAACCCAGGGGCATTCGACCTCCGAGCTACACCCCCTGCCCTATTTTTTATTCTTTATTTTGAAACCGGGTGTCACTGAGTTGCAGAGAGCCTCACTAAGTAGCTGAGGTTGTCCACAAACTGCGATCCTCCGATCTCAGCCTCCCGAATGCTGGGATTACAAACGTGTGCCACCATGCCCGGCTTGGAATTATTTTCCATCACGTTAGCCAAGGACCCTGCAGACCCCGAGTTCCTGAGCCAAGAACTCACCCCAACATCTTTGGTACCCCAACATTATGACTTGTAGGACTTGTAGGACTTCTGAAATCCTACAAAGAAAGAAAGAAGAAAGAAAGAAAGAAAGAAAGAAAGAAAGAAAGAAAGAAAGAAAGAAAGAGAAAAAGAAAGAAAGAAAGAGAAAGAAAGAAGAAAAAGGAGGGAGGAAAGGCAAAGGAAAGGAAGGGAGGAAGAAGCAGCTTAGGAGGAGTGTGCCTGGAAGCCTTTAACAGCAGCAAGACATTCTACAGCAACTGAATTCTAGAGAACCATGGCTTTTGGACTAAGCCTGCCTTTCAGCCCTCTCTGGGTCTCACACAGGCCGAATACTCAGCCAGCATGTATGATAGTCATGATGAAGCCAAAGTTCTGCGAGTGAGAACCCCAAAGCACAAGCCAGCCGAATAAACCGGGGACCAGACACAGGAACTCAGAGATTCACTTGGCTTCGCTCACCATTTAGAGGATGTTGCTGCAAGTTCCAATCAAGAATCTTGCAAGAAGAAGAGAGTGCATTGCCTAATTAAATAAATAAGCAAGCGTGTTTCTTGTTTTGGTGGAGACAATAGCCTGTGGGAGACAGACAAAGCACAATGCCAATCATGGCTTATTTTTGCAAAGCAGGACTTTGTTTTTAGCTACCATCAAAAATAGATTCCCGCTTACTAGCACTTTGCTGTCAATAAGGAGCTGTGTTTGGCACGAATCTGCCTCTCTCCCAACTCAATACATGGAGTTTAAAGAGAAAAGAATGTCCTGCTCAAAAATAACCATCTCTTTCCCTATTTTTCTCTTTTCTTATTTCTGTCCGGCCTCAATTTTCTGTTTGCAGACATATTTTCTGTGCTTTCTCCACAATCAAACCTGGTGCTCTGGGGTGAAGAGTGAGCGTCTGGAGATTCCCAGAAGCCAAAGCAGGAAGTAGAAAAGGAAGATGGGGAGGAAGGAGGGGAGGAGGAGGAGGAAGAAGGGAAGGATAAATAGAAGGAAGAGAAGGAAGGATAGGAGAAAGAGGAAGAAGAAAAGGGTGAGGAGGAGGAGAAGGGAGAAGAAGAGAAGGAAGAAGAGAGAAAAGAGGAAAAGTAGAGAGGAGAGAAGGAAGAGGAAGAGGAGGAGGAGGAGAAGAAATGAGAGGAGAAAGAGGAAGAAGAAAAGAAAAGAGGAAGGGAGAGGAGAAGGAAGAGGAGAAAAAAGGAAAGGAGAGAAGAAAAAAAGGAAGATGAGAAAGAAGAGGCAGAGAGGAAGAGAAGGAAGGAGAGAAGGACAAAGGGAATAAGAAGATGAAAAGAAGATGGAAGAGGGGAAGAAGAAAGAGGATAAGGAGGAAGAAGAAGAGAAAGGAGTGAGAAGGAGGAGCGGGAAGAAGAGAAGGAGGGAGAGAAGAAGGAATGGAAGGAGGAAGAGGAAAATAATAAGAGGAGAAGGAATTGGAGGAGAGGAGGAAAAGAAATAGAAGGAGGAAGGGGAGGAGGAGGAGGGAGACAACAGACCAAACTCAAGGTCCTTGAAACAACCTGTATATGCTTTCACAAATATTTATCACCAGAGACTTCAAACTATTTTCAATGAATTAGAGGGCAAGCAGGACAGAATCTGCTAAGCCCAGGCAGATGCCGAGGAGTCGAGAAAAGAGACACATTGACACTTGCCTCCCCTCCTCCCATGGTCTCCTTCCGATTCTGTGATCACACCCAGACCTATCCACCACACAGCCTCCTGAGGACCTCTATTCACCCCCAGCCTGGACATCCCTCCCAAGGGTGTTCTTAGGTTGATGCCGTATGCAGTTCCTCATGAGATGGTATTTGGAAGTGGGCCTGAAGGCAGATATTAAGTCACGAGGGTCAAATCTTCATGAACTGCATTAGTGCCCTTGGAAGAGGACACTGGGACAGCTCTCACCAAGAACTAATAAACCAGCAGCACTTGGACTGTGGACTTCCAACTTCTGCAAGAGTGAGAAATAAGTAGGCATTGTCTTAGCTGCCCAACCTGTATTTGTTATAGAGTCTTAGCTGAGAGCAGACAATGAGTTGAAAGGGAGCCATGAGGATGGGCCCTAACCTGATAATACTGCTGCTCTTCACAAGGGGACATTGAGACAGAGGCAGAGGTGCACACTGGAGAGCATCCTGTGATGGCCAGAGCTCTGCAGGAGTGTCTTGGACAATATTCTCATGGCTGCCAGCTAAAACGACTGAGCCCACCAACTTAGGAGAGAAAAGATAGACTTGCTTTCAGTGCATTGAAGATTTCAAGGTTCAATTCATGTTAGGTTAGGCTGGGCTGGAGGAGCTCTGGGAATGGTGACAGGAAGGAGAGAAAAAAGAGAGAAAGAGAGAGAGAGAGAGAGAGAGAGAGAGAGAGAGAGAGAGAGAGAGAGAGAGCGCGCACAGGCCCTAAGACCACACTCTCAGGGACCCATCTTCTCTTGCCAGATCCAACCTGCCTAGGGGACCACCCAGCAAGTCTATTACAATGTATTTATTCACCCACTGATGGGATCATCGCCCTCATGACTTAATCACATCAGCTCTAAACATTAATACATGGGATGCAGGAGACATACTCTAGGGGAAATACTATATCTAACCTTAATAAGGATCCACCAGAATTTGAAGAGAGGCCAGAAACACACCGTCATCCCTCACACCATCAGAGGGAACATGACTGGTCTCACCTTCTGGTCTCTAGAGCCATGAGAGAACAAATGTCCATGGTTCTCAGCCAGTTTGGCCAGCAACCGCAGCAAACTAATACCTCATGTTCTTCCCTTATTTGTGTTTTTTTTTTTTTTGTTATGTCTTCAGTGAGAGAAATGTTTTTCCCATCTTTTTTATCTCCTGTTTGTGATATGCCTACTCGCCTCCCCACCTAACTACCTGTGGTCTGTCTACTCTAAGCAAAGTCCCCATGGATACAGGAGGAGATGGCAGCTCCCAGCTGGTGGAGAAGGAAGCTCTCCTGGCAGAGAGCTGGGATTTTCAGGGGGCCAAGGGAGGTAAAAGTGGTGCTCTCTGGACCCTTCTCCTATCCTCCTGTCCATGAACAAAGTCTGGAGACACAAGAAAGAAGGTTTGAGATGTACTTGTGCTGAAAACAGAAACTTCTGAAGTGTTGGGCTTCCCAGACAGAAAGAGTTCAAATGTTCCTCTGTTATCTGAGAGGAGAGAGAATATTTCTCTTCTCAACTTCTGTCCGTGGGAATAAATACTGGGCCCAATCAACATCTTTCTTTCTTTCTTTCTTTCTTTCTTTCTTTCTATCGTGGTGCTGGGGACTGAAGCCAGGGGCATCCTACCTCCCTCCAAGCTACACCCCCCAAAATTATTTTTTTTATTTTGAGTCAAGGTCTTGTTAAGCTGCTGAAGCTAAGTTGCTGAGGCTGGTCTTGAACCTGTGATCTTCCCGTCTCAGCTTCTCACATACTAGGATTATAGGCATGTGCCACCATGCCGGGTTTGTTCTTTTCTCTGTTTAAAGCAGCAAGGAATAAATGGACCCTGGAGACCAGACTGAATTTCTTCCTCCTGACTCTCTCTTTCTACTTCCCCTTTGCAGTTGTATAAACAAATAATCTCTTTCCAGGTGTTACTTCACCTACTTGGAAGTAAAGCGTGAAGCCCCCCCCCCCTAATTTTGCAAGTCTTATTTTAAATACCTAGATAGTTGGAAAATAAATGTCACTTGGTAGCAGTAACTAATCACTTCTTAAAAGAGAGGACTTTCTAGTTTGTTGACTCGGTTATGAACTCTGCAGGCATGTATGGATGAAAATCCCTTCTTTAGTTTTTTTGTCCTAAGTCTAAAATTGTGTGTTTTTCCCCCTTTTTATTCATATCTTCCTTGACATAATCGCATTAGATGCCGCAAGTCTAGTCATCTGTGGGGAATTTTATTTAAGAACACAACTTTCTCTCCCACACTCCGTATCTCATTAACGAGGCTTCTCTTTTGATTTCTATTAAGGAGAACATTTTGATTTGCATGGCTTCATCTAAGACCCTGGTTGTTTTTCTTCAAAACAAATTAGAAACAGATGCTTGTTCTGTGCACATGCAGTGTCCTGGGAAGAAGATGAGAACTCGGAGCTGCCCGGGGTCCAGCCTGGCCCTCACCCTGCATGGCTCTTTCATTATGGAGAAAATAATAAAATAGACATGGCAGACGCAAAGTAAGACAGTATGGTGAGGGAGGGCCAAGTGTCTCTGGGCATTTTGGAAACCCAAGGGACCCTCTGCAGGTTCCTTGAGGCGCCTCCCGTGGGTAGAGTGAGACCCGCCCTCGATTTGCAGAGCTTGATCCAGCCAGGAGGAGGCGGAGAATGGGGTAGGCAGTAATTCCAGGTAGTAGTTTAAATGAATTCTAGATTTGCAATGCGATTTTGAGTTGAAACATTTAACGGAATTTAGGCAAGGATTACCAAGATTGAATGCTTTTGTTAGGAGAATTTGCCAGTTCTTTGTAAGTTTTATTTGTGAGATTTGCTCAGGCTCCTTAAGTCTTTGAGAGCACTTTCAGTGTTAATTAGGAAGATGCAGGCTTTAAAAAAGGAGCCTGGTATGTTAAATTTATGAACATATTTTGAAATATTTAAGGGAATGTAATTCATGAACTTATTAAAATTTCTTCTTAAATTGCATTAAGATAATAGATTTATGAAGAGTGTTAAAAGTTTTTTTCAGTTGAAGCCCTCAGTAAGAACAGATTTTACAATGTTTATTCTAATAAGTTGAATATTAAAAAAGAACAGAAGCCAAACAACAAGCCACCTAGTCTTTTCTCTGCTTGGAAGATGACGTTCAGACTCTGAGAAGTCCGGTTGTAGTGGACCATGGGGCATGCCCGTAATCCTCTCACTTGGGAGGCTGAGACAGGAAGATCCGCTGGTTGGAGGCCAGACTTGCCATCTTAGCAAGACTCTGTTTTCAAAGAAATAAAAAAGAGCTGAGTGTGTAGCTTAGAGGTAGGATGCCCCAGGTTTAATCCCCAGTGCCACACACACAAAGGAGATTTATTTTAGGGATGAGCTGTAATTGCAGGAAGAAAGTATGTACTTTCTATTTCAAGACTAGGTCTATAGATCAAACCAACTTCTCTGTTTTAAGGATGTTTGCCTTTTGTGAATCCTAGTTTTTCCTAACAGAGGTCTAGAAGTGGGTCAAAGATGGACACTATCCCCTCACTAGCTTAAGCAATTCATTACGTAATCCCAGTCACCACCTGGGAAGCAATAATAGGAATAGTAGCCTCCGAGAAAGCCTAGGTCCTCCTGGAGCACCTTTTGTTTTTGGTGTTGTGATAAATCTGACTTTTCTCCAGTGTGAGCTGCAGTACACCAATAAAAACAGAAACAAAAAAGCACTGCCTCCAAAGTATATCAGGTCCTAGCTATGCAGAGGAAACCTCTGCCTGTGAGATGGACCAGCCTGACTGAAAACCATTAACTGGGACAAGAGGATGAGGGAGGGTCTCTCACCTGCTGGCTAGAGAGAAGGTACAGCAAACTCAAGATCTCTGGAGTGGGGCAGAGAAAACCTACTCCTTCCTTCCTTCCTTCCTTCCTTCCTTCCTTCCTTTCCTTATTGCAGTGCTGGGGAATTGAACCCCAGGAGATTATACCTCTGAACTGCACCCCCAGCCCTATTTTAATTTTTATTTTGAAACATAGTCTCACTGGGTTGTTGACAGTCCCCACTACCTTTCTGAGGCTCTCCTCGAACCTGAGATCCTCTTGTCTCAGCCCCCCAAGCACTGGGCTTATAGCAGTATGCTACCATGCCTGGCTCAACACGTTGTGATTACATGTCGAAATGTAGGTCTGAGAAGAACATGTCCCATCCAAGCTCATCCTATAGACTAGAGAAGAGAAAGAGGGGAGGAGGATGAGGGAGGTAGGGCCTGGGGCTTCCTTCTCCTGTACACAGAAGCCACTTGCATGAACAGGGGCTGCAGAGCTGAGGCAGGGTCAATTAGGGGGGAATTGGTTTTGTGGGTAGAAGCTTTGCTGAGAGAATCAGTGCCATGGGTCAAAGGTTTTACCTGAAATTCTGGGAAGAACAAAAACCTATAGAGAAAGAGGTTTTCCCTCTGTTTCCCAGTCTTTGCAAAAGTGAGCTAGCCTCACCAGGCTGCTGGGTTCTGCTCATCCAGCAGAGGATCCCAGAGACTGAGCTGTCTGGAAGATCCTTGGTAATTTGGGTTCGGAGTTCTTCTCCCTGCAGTGACTTCACACTTAGACGGTTGACCTAAAAATGAATCACTTGCTCAGTGGGGGCGGATGAGCACGGTGGCCATTTGTGGGCTTTCACATTTTCTGTTGCTTCTACAAAGACTATTGTCTCTCATCACCCAATTCCCTCCTCACCTGCCCCTCCCCACACTCTGCCCCATCCCTTGGGAGTCACTTATGTGGTCTCCTCCACTAGGCCTACCTTCCTGAGTTTTCCCGGGACCATTTCAAGGTCTGCCAGAGTCAAGAAAGCCCCTGTATCTGGCTGGATGATGATCTGCTTACTTGAGAGAGGACGAGCAGCCAGGCGAGGTGGCGCATGCCTGCGATGCCAGTACTTGGGAGGCTGAGACAGGAGGATGGACATTTTGAGGGCAGCCTTAGTAATTTGGTAAGATATTTAGCAATTTAGCAAGAACCAGTTTCAAAATAAAAAATATATAAAGGAGTGGGGGTGTAGCTCAGAGATAGAATGCCCCTGGGATCAATTCTCAGTATCCATACAACAGAAATTTAAAAAAAGAAAGAAGGAAATAAAGAAAGGATAAAGGAAAACCAAGGAAAGGAAGGAAGAAAGAAAAAAGAAGGAAGAAAGAGAAGAAATGTGAAGAAATGTGAAAAACATCAGGACTCGTCAAGATAGAATCTGGTTGATGGTTTCACACTCTGATTTTTTTTTTCAGAACTGGAGATTGAACCCAGGGGCTCCAAGCTACACCCCTGCCCTATTTTTTCTTCTTTATTTTGTAACAGGGTCTCACTAAGTTGCAGAGGGCCTCACTAAGTAGCTGAGGCTGTCTGCAAACCCGGATCCTCCTGTCTCAGCCTCCCAAGTACTGGGATGACAAGTATGTGCCACCATGCCCAGCTCACACTCTGTTTTATTCTCCATTGTCCCCTCTGTCTGCCTGTAGATGGGACTGTCCATTATCTGGTGGCTCTAGAGATGACTTAGGGTAGAAGGCAGAGGGGACACCTGTACTGCGTCTGATCCTATTGTTATTCCAGGGCTGGAGAGGAAGACGAGGGCCTAGCCCTTTCAATGTAGCTTTTACCATTCCCATCTGCGAACCCCAGTTACAACTTTTCCTTCCTTATGAGGGATCCAGTGCTATCTTTTTCTCTTCTTTTGTTGTAGTTATTTGTTTATCAGTACCAGGGATTGAATCCAGAGCTTTCTCCCTCTAAGCTCCATACATCCCAGCACCCCAGAAGAAAGATTTTTCTCTGGGCTTCTCTGTTTATTTGTGAGGCAGAAAAATCAGGAGCCCCTAGCTCAGGACCCACAAAGAACAAACACATTGTTGGGGGGTACGGAAAGTCCCACGTTTAACAAAAGCTAAGCCCTACCTCCCTTCCCTGGAAACTTCAGAGCCTTATTTAAAAGGCAAAGACTTTGAGAACAAAAAAGCTCTTTAGAAAACATTCTTTCAAAGGCTTCACAAATTTGGCAAGCAATTCCAAACTCTGTCTGCATGTGCCTTGGAGCCGTACATAAAAAGTCACGGCTGCCCAAGGCTGTCCCTAATTATACTCCTGAAGTCGGGCTTAAAACAATTGGTTCGCATTATCTTTCTCTCAAGGTAGGTTCTGGAAGGGCCCAGGAATCAATTGCAAAATTCAGCATACACTTCTTCTTTGCAAGGACCCTAGCACACCATGTAAATGAATTTTACTTGTCAGATACTAAGGGTAAATCCAAGCTGGGGTTTGATAAGAGTGGAGCCTTTCTTTTTTGTTGTTTTTGTTTTTCTTTTAATATTTTATTGGTGCACTGTATTCATACATCTTAATGGAGTGCAAGACAGTGGAGGCATACATGCACACATCACCCAATTAGCCCTTCCCCAATTCCTGACCCATTCCCTCCACCTCCCTCCTTCTCATGTTTGGCTTAGTGATTGACATTGATATGTTTGTTAAAGTACATCATGTGCGTTAGAGAATTTCCCTCTTCCTCCCGCCCATCCCCTCAGTCAGGTCGCCTTATTTGCTCATCTATAGTATCTCCTTCTTCATCTAGAGTTCCTCCTATGACCCATCTTCTGCCTAGCTTTTGCATATTAGGGAGATCATCTGATTTCTTATTTTTTGTGACTGACTAATCTCACTTAGCATAATGTCCTCCAGTTCCATCTGTTTCCCTGTAAATGATGTAGTTGTGTTTTTCTTTATGGCTGCGTAAAATTCCAACGTGTAGCCGGGCGTGGTGGCGCACGCTTGTAATCCCCGTGCTTGGGAGGCGGAGACAGGAGGATCGCGCAGGTTCGAAGCCAGCCGCACACGCTGGCTTAGGAGACCCTGCTTCTAAATAAAAATATAAAATAGGTCTGGGAGTGTAGCCCGGAGGTAGAAGGGCTTCCGGGAACCCCAGTACCACCAAAAAAAAAAAAAAAAAAAAAATCCAACGTGTACATATCCCACAGTTTTGTAATCTATTCGTCTGTTGATGGACATCTTGGCTGATTCCACAGTTTGGCTATGGTAAACTGTGCAGCTATGAACATGGATACACATGCATTAGTTTGGTAGTTTGGTTTCTCTTCTTTTGGATAGATACCCAGAAGTGTTTTGCTGGATCATATGGTAAATTTGTTACTCTAGGCCCTTCTAGCTTTCATGACTTGGTTTGGGAAGTCTGGAGTGATTCTGATTGGTTTGCCTCTGAATGTCACTTGGACTTTTGTTTTTGTTGCCTTTAAGAGCCTCTCCTTGGCTTCTACATTGCTCAGTTTGAATATTATGAGGCTTGGTGAAGCTTTTCTCTGATCTTGTCTAAAGAGGGTTCTGTAAGTTTTCTGCACCTCTGTATTGACCTCTTGTTCTATGTTTGGAATTTTTTTCTGATATTACTTCTTTGAAATTGTTGATCCCATTGGTTTCACCTTCTATTCTCTCTTCTACGCCAATTATTCTTAGGTTAGCTCTTGTAAAATGGGCCCATATTTCTTTAATGTCCAATTCGTGCTGTTGAATTATTTATAATACAGATTAGAGATAGTGAATACTTAGTAGTATTCTAGGAACCAAGGTAGAGTTTTTAGTATAATGGTATAAAGTAGATTTAATACAAGACAAAAGAGAGAGAAAAAAATAAAAGGAGGAAAGGCATGGGGAGACAAAAGTAGGTATGTACAAAAGAAGGAGCTTGGGAGAGGGGTTAGGAATAGAGAAATCAAACAATCACACACACACACACACACACACACACACACACACACACACAATTTAAAAAGCAATACAACCCTTCAAATATATGAATATTCAGCAGCCTGGGCCTCTGCGGTCTCTGTGCAGACACTGAGTGCCACCAGCACCGTTCCTGCTGCAAGCCTGGTTCTCTGAGTCTTTCAGTCTATGCAGATGGCCAGTATCAATGGGCTGGATCTAGTGTTAAGCCTAGCTCACCCTTTATGCTTTTCCACAGATGTGGAGTCTCACTCTCTCCCTGCCTCCATAGGTGGACGATGCCTCTGAGAGCAAACCCAATGTAAGAGACTCTGTTCGCCACAGCTTGGGTTGGTCTGGTCTGACTCCTCCCCCTTTACCACGATTGGATGGTCTGTGGTGACCCCGGACATCCTACTAGTCGGATCTAGTGTTGGGTGTAGGTCTCCCCCACACTTTCTTCAGATGCAGAGCCTAAGTCTGTCTGAGCCTCTGCTGTGTCCAACAGTAGACTCAGTCCCCATCTTTGCCAGGTTGAACGGCAAAGTCTCAGACCCAGGGAGTTTATCGCGGCTGCATGAATCACTGGGGGTGCCAGGTGGGGTGTTCCCCCACAGGGACAGGGACGGCAGCTTCACTTACAGGGTTGTTGCATGCTGGTCTGGATCTCTGGAGGGCGTGGTGAACTCAGCCGCCACTGCTGCTGCAAGTTGTAGGCTCTATGCCCAACTTCACCAGGTTAAACCACAAAGTCTCAGACCCAGGGAGCGGATCGCGGCTACGCAAGTCTATGGGGTGCTGTGCTGGGCATTCTCCTGCAGGAATGGTAGGGCCACTTACTGAAGGGGATTGAGCGGTGTTGCTGAGCTCTTGTCTGGATCTTTGGAGGGCGCAGTGAGCTCGACCACCACCACTGCTGTAATTAGTAGCCGGTGTTTGCGCAGGAGGAACTGTTGACTATCAAGCCCAATGCTCTGCAGCTGCTGACTACAAGTTCTTGGTTATTTTTCTGTTTGTCCCTGGAGTCAGGTGCAGTGAGGTAAGATGGCGCCCGTGGCCGTGAGGTGGGTGGGTTTCATTTCTGGTGTTGCCGAGCTCTGCTCTGGATCTCTGGAGGGCATGGTTTCTGTTCGTCTCTGGAGACAGGTACGGTGAGTTAAGATGGTATGGTTGTGGCACCCGGGGCCGTGAGATGGGCTGGTTTCTTTTCTGCTCTCTGATTGGTCTTCTAGTTTTCTTTTCCTGCTGTCTTTGTTCTTTGTAAAGTTGTGTTTTCTGGATTTTTTAAGAATGCTTTGTTTTTAAAGCAATGGGGATCCGGTGTCAGCAGGACTGGCATGTGCTGTTTCCCTCGGTTGCCGTCTTCCTGTGGAGGCTTCCTTTTGGCCCTTAATAAAAACCAACTCCTGGAAGAATACAGATTTGAAATATTGGGTTATGCTCATTATTATTTGACCCACTTTCCTCGACATGAGAAAGTCACAAACATGAGATTCAAGGCTGCCTTCATCAGTCATCACTAGGAAAATGGGCGGGATGAGAAAGGGATATCTCCTTGGTGCCCAGGGACAAGGATAAACTTCTAAATCAATTATTCAGCTGAAAGAACTGAATTTGACTTTACAAGAGTAAGTCAGAGCAAGTCAGCTCCAGGGATGCAGAGCTCCCCAGGGTGCAAAATCCCCTTCATTCCCTGAACTTGGTCCTGCAGCATCAAGCCCAAACAGGCTGCCACAGGTGCCAACTCTCCAGTATCCTGTGTGAACGAGGATGGTGAAAACCAGTCCAGTAAGCACTTCCCAAGTTCCTGGAGGTCTTCCATGTTTTGTTATAGTGTTTTTATGCATCAATGTGTTTGATGCATAAAGATATAAAGTAAAAGTTAGCCAAAGACCAGCCCCCTCCAAAGTCCTCTGCCATGGGGTGATCCCTGTTCATAATTTACAAAGAACACTACCAAATGGCTTTTGGCTCTGTCCAGCAAAGCAGCCTGGCCACTGAAATTTATTTATTTAAGCCGTGTGTGATGGCACATGCCTGTAATCTCAGTGCTTAGGAGGCCGAGACAGGAAGATTACAGCACTTAGAGAGGGCCTTAGCAATTTAGTGAGACCCTGTTTTCAAATTAAAAAAAAAAAAAATAGGGCTGGGAATATGCCTTAGAGGTAGAATGGTCTTGGGTCCAATATCCAGTACCTTTTAAGAGGCATGTATTTTTAAATTTTGATGAAGTAAAATTTCTCAAGTTCACCTTTTATTGTGACCTCTTTATAGAAATCTCGGTCCACTCCAGGGCCATCTATTATCTTTCTCTGCATTGTAGTTTAACTGTAAAATGATGTTTTTTTTTTTAAAAAAATATTTAGGTCTTAAGCTTTTATATTTAGGTCTGCAACCTTTCTTGGAGTTAACCTGGGGTATGATATGAAGTAACTATTGGTATTGCTTGCTTGAATGATTGCATAAGAATAGGCAATTGTGTACCAGCATATTTAGTAACCTCTGAGTATTAATCTTTAAGTTAAGGAAATAATGCTTTTTAAAATAAAAGCCAGATGTGGTGGTGCATGCCTGGAATCCCAGTACTTGGGAGGCTGAGAGAGGAGGATCATGGGTTCTTAGCCAGTAACTTAGGTCAGTAACTTAGTGAGGTTACTAACTTAATCTTAGTAACTTGGGGAGGTTCTCAGCAATTTAGTAAGACCCTGTTTCAAAAATAAATAAAGGAATATAATAGGGCTGGGGTGAAGCTCAGTGGCAGGAGGCCCCTGGGTTCAAACCCCAGTACTCCCCCAAATAAATAAATCAACAATAAATACAAATAAACAACGCCAAGCCGTTAAATACTTAAGGATAAATGTGACAATATTAGTGAAATACCACTGCACCAAATATTGTGAAAGAAAAACAAAAACGCCGTTAAAAAAATCAAAAAGGCAAATGAACAAAGGTCTCCGTACCCTAGGCTCAGGTGCCCGCGGTGTTAATGCAGGTAACTGCCCCCAAAGTGGTCCAGAGAGCCCGCGAAATACGGGCCACGATTCCAGAAGATGTTCTTTGTACCACCTGTCAGGCAAATTCTAAAATTTATGTGGCAATGAGAAGCAATAAAACGGCTTTGAAAGAGGAAAACAGAACGTTCTAAAATCTACAAGGACCATTTTGGCTCAGTCTAGATTCCAATACCATTACTTCATACACGTCTGAAATTTTACAAGAGCTCGTTTCTCCTCCTTGCGTCTAGTGTCTGGTGCTAACTTTTATCATAAATTCCCTTCCACTTCTATTAGAACACCAACAATTCACTGCTATTATTTGTCCTTTGGAAATGTTGTTAACACTTGTATGAGTTTATCACTGAGAAAACAATTCTTTTTCACATATCCACATGGTTATTGCTTTTAGAAGCTTTAATGCCTGTGTGCAAATCCTTCTACCTATGAAACGTTCCATAGAGTAAGAAAATTCTGCTGCTATTATTTCTCTTGCCCTTTGGCTGAAAATTTTTGGTTGGGGCTGCATCTTTATTATTTTTTTTATTGGTGCATTGTAGTCATACATCTTAATGGGGTACAAGATGGCGGAGGCAGACAAGCCCACATCACTCAACTAGCCCCGATTCCCACCCCATTCCGTCCCCCTCCCTCCTTCTCATGTTTGGCTTAGTGGTTGACTTTGATATATTTTTTAATGTATATCATGTACGTTAGGGAATTTTCCTCTTCCCTCCTCCCATCCTCCTCAGTTAGGTCACCTAATTGCTCATCTACGGCTTCTCCTTTTTCGTCTAGAATTCCTCCTATGACTCTCTTTCTCTCTAGCTTCTGCATATGAGAGAGAGCATCTGATTTCTTACTTTTTGTGACCGACTAATCTCACTCAACATAATGTTCTCCAGTTCCATCCATTTTCCTATAGATGTAATTTTGTTCTTCTTTACGGCCAAGTATAATTTCATTGTGTAGATATCCCATAGTTTTATAATCCATTCATCTGTTTATGGACATCTTGGCTGGTTCCACAGTTTGACAGCTGTGAACTGTGTGGCCGTGAACATAGATACACATACATTAGTTTGGTAGTTTGGTTTCACCTTTAAAAAACATTTGGACTACATGAAAATTCCAGGTTAATACTTTTTTTTCTAATAGCTCAGCACTTTAAAAATATTATTTTGTTGTCTTCTGGACTGTGTCTTCCAATGGAAAGTGCTTCTTAATTATGTCCCATAGTTTTTTGCTTTTTCTGCAGAGACTCCCACACACGCCCCACAATTTGCTGCTTTTAAGATATTTTTATCGCTTGCTTTCAGAAATTGTACTCTAATGGATCCCAGTACAGTTTTCTTTATGTTTCTCTTCCTTGGTCGTGTTCATCTATTTGAGTCTGTGCCTCACTGTTTTGTTGTAAAAGTTGAATTTTTTTCAACCATTCTTTCTGCAATCACTTTTGAATTCTCTCTTCTCTACTTTTCTCCTTGGATTCCAACAACATTTCAAGAGCGGAAATATGATAACAACGCAAATATTTCTACTGAGGAGGGTAACAACTGCACTCATACAAGAGAGGAAGACATCACTTTTCTTTAGTAATCAAAAATTACACCACTCCACCTAAAGAAATAAAGCAAAATGAAGCACAGAGGCGAACTAGTCTTTAAAAAGCAAACATCAGCAAAAATAAACAAACAAGAACAGAGCCTTTGTGCCCAGAGTTAGCATAAAGCAGTCCATCTATACATACACACATTTATCAGTATATAGATGTATACATACATATATATATTTACATATTTCTCATTTTTCTTCTCATGTATTTATTTTTCATGTATTTATTTATTCTCATGTATTTCTTCTCATGTATTTATTTTTCTCTAACTTACTGATAGTGTTAGGTGTGTTTATAACAGCTCTGTTAATATTGTTATCTCAAAACCCTATCATAGCTGGGCATGGTGGCTCCCACATATAATCCCAATACTTGAGATACTGAGGCAGGAGGATTGTAAGTTGGAGGACAGCCTCAGTAACTTAGAGTCTCTTTCCAAATAAAAAATAAGACTGTGAGTGGAACTCAGAGGTAGAATGTCCCTGAGTTCAATCCCCAGTACCAAAACAACAGCAATAACAAAAACCAAAAACAAAACGGCATAAAATCCTCTATCATAGATACAGAAAACTATTATCTGACGACCAGACCATATCTACGCAATGTCATATTTTAGGTGAATCTCTAACCATGCATAACAATGTGGTATTGTTTGTGTATCTGTGTTGGAAAATCTAGCTCATTTATATGCCTGGATATGTATGCATCTATTTGTCTATTGTTCATTCATCCACCCAGCAATAAAGATGACATCGGTGATATATGCTAGAAATATACCTTGGTAATTAAGCCACAGACTCTAGTGCTGTGACTGCTAAGCTTTGATTTCATTTTGCTTTGTGCACATTTTTATTTCAACCTCTTCATTTTGAAAGCTGCTACATACCACGCAGAGCCTGTCTAATCTATGAATTACCTCAGAATCACCCTGGATTTTTATCATCATCCCTTGGCTTCTGCTTGCTTTTAGTTTAGAACTTTTACTTTTGAGCGTTCACTTTACAACTTAGTTTAAATTAATACTTGATTTCTAGCACTTAGAAAAATATAAGCCAGGCCAGTTACCCAGTACTTGGGAGGCTGAGACAGGAGGATCACAGTTTTGAAGCCGGACTTGGCAAAATGCTGAGGGACTCAGCAACCTGGTGAGACCCTGTTTTCAAGTAAAGAAATAAAATCAGGCTGGAGGTACATAGCTTGGAGGTAGAAAGCCTTTGGGTTCAATCCCCAGTACAAATACATATTTAAAGTGCCCACAGGTACGCCCTTTTGAAACATTCTTCACATTGCAAAGGTCGAATTCTTCGTACAGCACAGTCCCGGCGATTGCATACAATGGCGCCCCACAATGTATTCTGGGCGGGTCTCTGGGATGAATTCTGAGAAAATCTCCCGACTCAGCCATTTCTCCTTGTGCAGGGAAGCAATTTTTTTTTTTTTAACTTCGTATTTGATCGATGGACCTTTGTGCTTTGAAATCAGGTTACGCATTATATCTGGCTATACGTGAATAGAAAGCGTGTGCTGCTGTCCTCCCAGGAGCAGAGAGTGATGACCAAGTTTTCCTGGACCGCAGGACGTGCTCTCTCTTTTCATCCTCATTGATATGGTAGAAATAGAATGTTCCCTTGAAGAGCTCACGTACTAATGTTCAGAGCTCGCTCGCTTGCTTTCAGCCTCTGTGATATGAATGCAGAGCCGGGCTCTCTCCCTCTTTCTGCTTCCTGCTGTCATGATTTGAGCTCCGCAGACCCCAGACTCACATGATCTAAAACCCCCCAAGCCTACAAAAATGGTGGGAAAATAAACCTTCCTTCCCCTGAATCCTGTGGTCAGTCATTGATAGACCTGAAAGTGTGGGTCAAGGTACAAAAGACACAGCTGCTCAAATCAATAAAACCTAAAATTTACAGTGGGCTTTACCTCTCTGTTTTGCTTTTGAGACTTTGTGAGAAACAGGCATTCCCGTGAAGGCGGAGAGCTTTTAAATCCCATCTGAGTCCAACCGCCCGCAAGTATCAAAACTGTTCTCTTAAGCCCGCACTCTGATCTGAGTCTGAGGGCCACTGAGCCCTACCCAGGCTGTCCCGGGTAATGCAGCGATTGGCTTGGGCCCATGGAATTAGTGCAGGTGACGTTGATCCCAAGGCCTTTCAATCTGATGACAGAGCAGGTTTTCATCGGCCCCTTCATTAATCAGTAGTAATAGGATGTCACTTTTATTGGAGCGCAGGGAAGATCCCCACCACTATCTTTGTTCCCCGGGGTCATTTCTTTTTAAGTTTGCGTGGTGTAGCTTTACGCAAGGGTCCTGACTACATCGATTCAGGAGAAGCGTTTGGCTAGTGAGGATCTGAAGATGGCACTGCAGAAATGCAGGCCTCAAGAGCTGCATGGAATACAGAAATGGACCCACAAGTGGTGGATTCAGGCAGTTGGGGGATTCATTTAAAGCAGCAGGTGATTGGAGGAGAATGAGTATGTCCTGTCCTGAGTCTTCTTTCAGCCAAAACTTGAGCACCAAAGCTTATATCAAAGTATTTCTCAGTGGCACAAGCCTGTAATCCCAGTACTTGGGAGGCTGAGGCGGGAGGATCGCAGGTTCCAAGCCAGCCTCAGCAACCTAGTGAGAGCCAGTCACAAAACACAACAGTTAAAAGGGCTTGGGGTGAGCCAGGCATGGTGGCTCAAGGTTGTCATCCCAGTCCTTGGGAGGCTGAGACAGGAGGATCGCGCAGATTCGATGCCAGCCTCAGCTACTTAGTGAGGCTCTCAGCAACTTAGTGAGACCCTGTTTCCAAATAAAAATATAAAATAGGTCTGGGAGTGTACCCCGAGGTAGAAAGCCCCTGGTTCCATCTCCAGTACCAAAAAAAAAAAAAAAAAAAAAAAGAAAAAAGGTGTGGGGGGTACAAGGGCACACGCCTAAAATCCTAATACTTAGCTTCCTGAGGCAGGAGGATTATACTTTCAGGACCAGGGTATGCTAACTTAGAGAGATTCTGTTTCAAAATAAAAAGGGCTGGAGGGGTGTACCTCAGAGGTTGAATGTCCCTGGATTCAATCCCCAGTCACACACACACACACACACACACACACACACACACACACACACTATGTTTCTAACTCCATGTCTACATTTCTCACTTGGTGCTGATTAGCTAAACAACTCATTCAGTGAGTCAGTTTTCTTTTTTTAATTTTTTATTAATTTTTTATTGGTGCATCGAATTTATACATCATAATGGGGTAAAAAACTTGTGTAGGCATACATGCACACATCCCCCAGCCAGCCCCAGCCAGTCCCCACCCCACTCCCTCCCTGTCCCTTCCTCCCATGCTTGGCTTAGTGGTTGACTGCGATATGAATAAGTACTTCGTTCGCTTTAAAGAGTTTCCCTCCCCCCTCCCACCCCCACAGTTAGGAGCCTTATTTGCTCCTCTATAGGATTTCCCTTTTCACCTGGAGCTCCTCCTATGGCCCCTTTCACCCTAGCTTTCACATATTAGGGAAAGCATCCGAATCCTTACTTTTTGCGACTGACTAATCTCGCTTAGCGTAATGTCCTCAAGATCCATCCATTTCCCTAAAAATACCGCAATTGTGTTTTTTTATGGCGGAGTAAAATTCCATTGTGTACACATCCCACAGTTCTGTAATCCATTCATCTGCTGATGGACATCCTGGCTGGTTCCTGATAATGCCAGGGAGGTAGGAGCTCGGGGAAGGAGTGGAGGACTTTCACAGTACTGAAGCACTGTGCTCAGGGTCATGGAATCAGAAAGCTGGTCATGCCCTGGGGGACCAAAGGACTTCCCTGGGCATAAGGCACACCGGAGAAAGGGGAAAGAGGACAGTTCCGGAGTCTCCAGGAATCTCAGGCTCCGTCCCAATTCATTTCTCACTCATCCATTCATTATTTTTTGTGGTACTGAGGATTGAACCCAGAGACATTCTGCCTCCGAGCTACACCCCCTTTATTTTAAAAAAAAAATTTGTGTTTTGAAACAAGGTCTCGCTAGGTTGCTGAGAGTGTTGCTAAGTTGCTGAAACTGGCTCAAAACCAGCGATCCTCCTGTCTCAGCCTCCCGAGTACTGGGATAACAGGTGTGCACCACCACGCCCAGCTAGAACGCATGTTTGATCTTTGGGGAAATCAAGGCTGACGATGCACACGTGAATCTGAATGCCTGTTCCGGGGCCTTTTATTTAATCTGCGGTGGGATTACTGAAGAAAGACAACTAAGCCTATGAGTCTACTCTGAAAATAGCAACATCACTCAACCCCACGTCCCCAAACAGTTGGACTTGAAATTGAAAGGAATGATTTTTTTCTGTCCTTGGTAATATAAAAGCGGGACAAAGCTATAGGAGATCAATTTTAAATCATCCGAGGCGACAGGAAAGAGGTTCTCCCCTCCCCCGGAGGCTCTTTTCAAATGGGGTGACGTCTGCTTCTGCTCCGACCTTTCCATAAGGAAACCATGCATTATGCAAAGAGCAACATTTAAACCAATTATGAGCAACTTGAACTAATTCTTTTAAGAATGTAGCATTGAGTTAGGGCTTTCTTTGCATGGATCTGGTTCTTTTGCTAAAATACAATGAGAGTTACGGGGCGTGCGTGAGCGCACACGGTGGGAGGAAGGCGGATGCCCTGTTTTTCTCTTTTCTGATGAGAGAGAACATTGTCAAATTTTTTACATGCCGGAGGCAGATTCTTTCTTGGTGAATTTGAGAGATTTGTTCACTGGCCAACCAAGCACCCGGTGCAATCAAACATTTCCCAGAAAATACAATGTAATGTGATCACGCAATCAGCAAAGTAAATCCAAAATATGTGCACGTGTGCACACTGTGCATGAGTGTGTATATTTAACACCCGTTAAGTGCCCACGAAAATAAGGCCAGGGTCTTCCTGCTGTATAGGGAACGTGCTTGCTACCATACTATGAAGGCTTTTCTTCTTTTCTTTTATTTTGGGAGAGAGCCCGGAACTAAAGATGTAGGATTAGGTGCAAGAATGTTTTTAGTTCGCAGTGGCCCTGGACAAGCCTTTCCCTTCTCTAGTCATCAAGTTCACTGCCTTTGACACGGGGGGCCCAGAGATGATTGCTTGTCTGTGACTAAGAAAAAGGTGAGCGCTCTTGACACATTGTCTCCCCTGCAGACACGCGAAGCATTTCATTTGGGTCACAAGACGCTTTAAACAGTTTTCAGTCAATATTTAAATATTTGCAGGTTTCCTCCGCATATCCGGAATTCTTGTATAAGACGTAAAAGGCATTTGTGAGTCTTGGAACATCTGAGGCGCTTGTCTACATATTTATTTCTTTTTTCCTTTTTTTATTTTTATTTTTTGCTTTTGTTTTGTTTTAGTACTAGAACTAGAATTGAACTCAGGGGGCTTATACCCCTGCACTATACCCTTGGCCCTATTTTATTTTATTTTATTTGGAAACGTACTCGTGATAAGTTGCTGAGGCTGGTCTTAAGCCTGTGACCATCCTGTCTCAGCCTCCCGAGTACTGGGATGACGTGTGTGCGCCACCACACCCAGTTCTTGCCTGCATTGGTGCTGGCCCCTGACCCTCAGGGCAGGCGTGAGGGGCTCTGTTTTGCCATCTTACCCTCTGTTTCTTGTTTGTGCTGCACCGTGTGGCTGTGACAGATGGTCTTGTTTGCTCAGCCGTTTATCTTGTAGCAGATAGGTAAGAGGATTCTTTCCAGTACCTGCATCTCCCTGGAGACAGCAGCAAGGATGAAATGGGAAAGGTGCTGGTTTTAAGAGGAGTAGCCCTGAATTTGCGCTGTTTTCCATCACAATAAAGCACTCCTCAGCTGGGCTTCTGCTCTGATTAGAACCCCAACAGCCCCCGTCCCGGAGTCTGGGCCCAGGGATCTGTTTCTGTTCCTTCAGGGGTCTTGGAGTCTCTCCTCTCAATCTGCTGCTGCATCCACCTCAATTAAACACTCACCGTGAGTGTGTAAACCATCTTTTCTTATCCGTTAACCTGTTGACAGATATCTAAGTCGGTTCCATCATTAGACTATTGCAAATGGCGCTGCAATAAAAGTGGGCGTGAGTGTATCACCACAGTATTCTGACTTTAATCCTTTTTGGAAGCATGCGGAGGAGTGGTAGGGCTGGGTCATGTGGTGCTTCCATTCCTAGTCTTTTGGGGATCCTTCATACTGATCTCCATGAGGCTATGCTAACTTCTAATCTCACCAACAGTATATAAGTCTTCCCACTTCTCCACACCCTTGCTGGCATTTATTATTGATTATATCCTAACTGGAGATCGCTGGGATTCCATCGTAATTTTGATTTGTATTTGACCGATTTCTAAAAAAGTTGAACTTGATTTTTTTCATATACTTTTGACCATTTATATTTTTGAGAAGTGTTTCTTTAGTTGTATATTTTTTTATTGGATTGTGTGTTTTGTTTAGTTGTGTTTTTTTTTTAGTTCTTTATGTATTCTAGATATTAGTCCTTTATGAGAGGCGTAAGAGGGCTCTCTCCTCAGAGTCTTGATTGCTTCCCTTGCTGCACAAAGGCATTTTAATTTGATGTCATTCCGTTCGTGGATTCTTATTATAACTCAGCCACAAAGAAGAACAAAATTATGTTGTTTGTAGGGAAATGGATGCAACTGTATACTATTAAGCTAAATTGAATCATCCAGTCTCAGAAAGTCAAGGGTTATAGGTTCTCTCTTGTATGTGGAAACAATGAGAGGAATTTTTCTATTTTTCTCATAGAGAGAAAATAGGGAATAAAACAGACTTCAGATCAATGGAGAGAGACCAGGAGGATAGTGAAAAGGGTTGGGGGAGGGGACGAGGGAGGAGTGAGGGAGGGAAGAGCTCAGATAATGCTAGTTCTATTTATGGAGGCATTGCTACCAATCTCACTAAAACACATGGGGAGGGAAGAGGAGGGCGTGAGATGGGACGGGGAGGGGAATGCACCGTGGTGTGTGGATGCACGTTTATCTAACTTGGGACTTCACCATAATGTATAATTACAATGCGCCAATAAAAGTATAAAAAAGATCCCACCCCCCAGGAAACAAACGTACAAACGCCCGCCTGTTTGTGGGTAGAAAGAGGCAGAGAGGAGATGAAACACACTTCCTTGTCTCACGAGCTTCAGTCTCCATCTTGGAAAACCCCAAACCTATTGCAAACCCAGGTCCTCACTGGGCACAATGGAGAAATCGTGAAACAGAGAAAAAGAGGAAGAGTAATCAGTAGCTGTTGATTGCATGCTGCTGGCGGGACAGAGTTCTGGGCACTACCTTTATTTATTTATTTATTTATTTATTTATATACTTATACTGGGGGTTGAACTCAGGGGCATTCTACCCCGGAGCAACAGCCCCCACCCTATTTCATTTTTTATGTGGAAGCAGGGTCTCACTAAGTTACCCGGAGTCTCGCCAAGTTGCTGAGGCTGGCTTTGAACCCTTGACCCTCAGCTTCCCCAGGACTGGGATTCCAGGTGTGCATCACCAAGACCAGATTATGTATTACATTTTTTTTTTTTTTTTTGCGGATCTGGGGATGGAACCCGGGGGCATTCGACCTCTGAGCTACACTCCTCGCCCTGTTTTTTTATTCTTTATTTTGAAACAGGGTCTCAGTAATTTACGGAGCTCACTAAGTAGCTGAGGCTGTCCGCGAACCGCGATCCTCCAGTCTCAGCCTCCGAAATGCTGGGATGACAAGCCTGCGCCACCACGCCCGGCTTATGTATTACATTTTAAAAAGGTCAAACATTTGTAATAAAATGAACCTTAGATAAATATACTTTTATATGCCTAAGCAGGATAATAATAATCCTTATTATTATGTTAAGTTTTAGACGTAATGAATTATACTCTCATTATACAATTATTATAGCATTAATGTACAATTTGCCATCCTGCCTATTTTGAATGTGCAGTGAAATAGTTCACAATATTCACTTTTTTGCACAATGGATTACTAGAACTATGTTGTCTTGCAAAACTGAAGTTCCAGCTCCATTGAGCAGTACCGCCAGATCTCCCCAGTCTTCCCAGGATTCTGGTTTTTATCTCTGTGAATGTGACTCTTCTAGGGGCCTCCTAAAAGCACTATCTGTTCTTCTTTATGAGTGTAGAGTCCCATTGTATCACTGTGCGGTGGGACGCCATCAAGAGCACTTTCCTGGGGAGGGGAGAGGTCCCGGATGGCTGAGGTCAAGGATGGGGAAGAATTATTTTTTCAGACCTGAGACCTGCCATTGCTACTATCATTGACTCATGAAAACAAAACCAAAAGAATCAAACTCCTTTAGATAGTATTAACTTGATTTGAGCGCAAAAGTAGTGGCTTACAGTCTAAAGCAATAAATCAGAACGTTAGAGCTTGTAAGTAAAGCAACTTAGACAAAAAACAGGTAGATAATTTAATGAGGACGAGTCTAAATGCCCTCCCGTGGCTTTCCCAAAACCAATTCTTTTTCTACCCCAGTTTGACGTTTTTACGGTAATATTTGGTAGTTTATGGAAAATGAAAATAACCACCTATATTTATAATGTGAAATTATTTGCATATATCATGTTTACTAGTCTTTGCACCTAGGCATCCTTCGTGGAAATTAATTCTTAGCAGTTGTGCGTGAGATTCTTTAAAATACCTGGTGTATGTGCCCTTCTTATGACTAGTGAAAAAAAACTCCATTTATTTCTGAGAGAAATGAAAGACAGAAAAACATTTCATTTTCTGCTGAGCAGTCTGATCTATAAATGTCGTCTTTCTCTTTTGTCCAATAACCAAACTAACTTCTGTAATAGGAAAAAAAATGAAGAGGGTATGCCTACTTTTGCTCCAGGGTAATGGAAATTTTATTTCATGTAGGATAAATGGCCCGGGTCGTGTGGCCCAGTGGCAAGACCCCATCGCCCATGCCGGTCACGTCGCCCTGCCTCACACCGCTGACGAGCTATTCCACCAGCCTCAAAGAGAGACACTTGTAGCCCCACACAGCATGTCTGACTCCTGATTTTAACAGGAACATGTCTGCACTTTGCAGGATTAATGGCCTAGTGTGTTTTTCCCCAATCCAATGGGTCTTTAGCAAGGCTTGTTTTTCATGAGTTTGATCGTTTCAGATGGAAAAAAAAAAAAAAAACACTCCCCAAACTCATGTGTGTTAAATAAGCATAATTATCGACGCTCTCTGCTCACGATAAAATCAGCAACACATTCACATTCCAATCTTGCTTCCATCCATAAAGGCATTGGCTAGGGGAGGGAGACTGTACATTTCCTAGACAAGAGTACAGTTGCCAGGAGCTCTTCAGAAAAAAAAAAAATACATGGTTCATGACTTATGACATTTTATTTGAATCTTCTTTTCCTCTCTATTTATTCCAGAAGAACGGTGCTCCATTATTTACGGTAAACAGTGAGAAGCACTGCATATTTCTGGAACGGTTCCAGGAGACAGAGCCCCAGCTTAGGAACAAGTTTTCTTTACAATTTTTAAATATTTTTTTTTAACATTATGGGGTGAAAACATATGCTCATGATTTCAGAATTTGGCTTTAGAGTATAATTCACTAGTTACCACTGTTTGTATGCAAAAGTAAAATATATATATATATATTTAACTAAATAAAATATATAAATATATAATATAAATATATAAAATAAATATAATATAATATAATATAAATATATATTTATATATAAATATATATAAATAAAATATATATTTTCTATCTATCTATCTATCTATCTGGCATGGTGGCACACATCTGTAATCCCAGGATTTGGGAGACTGAGGAGGATTTCAGGTTTGAGGCCAACCTCAGCAATGTAGTGAGATCCTCAGAAATTTAGTGATAACCTGTTTCCAAGTAAAATAGAGCTGGGGGTAGAGCTCAGAGGTAGAATGTTCTTGGGTTCAATCCCCAGTGTCAGAAAAGAAGAAAAATGTAGACCCGCAGGCATACACATGCACACCAATCATTAATGCATTGTGTCTTGGACACACCAATCATTAATGCATTGTGTCTTGGACTATCACAGCGTTCACCAAGGCATGGGCATCTAATGCCACCAAGGTGCCAGCAGTGGCAATTAGGAATAGCAACCAGGAGCTTGTAGCACCCCTTGCCCTCACTGGCTTTTTCCGACCCCCAAATATTTCTGATCCCAATACCTACAAGTGTTGCATGTTTTGAAGTTACATAAATACGGAGCCATGAAAGAACAACTTATTTTAAGCCGTGTGTGGTGGCACACACCTGTAATCCTAGTACTTGGGAGGCTGAGACAGGAGGATCACAGGTTTGAGGCCAGCCTTGGCAAATGAGCGAGACCCTGTTTCCAAATACAAAGTAAAATAAGGCTGGAGGAATAGCTCGAAGGTAGAATGCCCCTGGGTTCAGTCCGCAGCACCACAAAAAAAATAAATGTTTCTTACATCATATGTGGTGGAGCCTGCATAATGGTTGAAAAGACCTTCTTTTCTGGCCTCTCTGCACTGATAGGTCTGTTATAGTTGAGTGGCTGTTGCGTGCACATAAACATTTGGATTCTCTGCTTAATTTCGTTGATGTACTCTCCTTGCACACTCACACATCTAGCTAGCGTGTTAGTCAAGTATCTGAGACCATAATCTCTCCAATTTTGCTTTATTCAAAATGGTAGTTCCTGTTATTCTTAGATTTGAAATTGTCATATATATGATCCTGCTTTTAAATTTAAAAATAACTTTCCTTGAATTATGATGCGTGATAACAGTGGACTAATAAAAGCATACTGTAAAAGAGTTACGTCAGAGTCGGGCATGGTGGCACACGCTTGTAGTCCCAGAATTTGGGAGGCTGAGACAGGAGGATTGTGTAGGTTCGCAGCCAGCCTCAGCTACTTAGTGAGGCCCTTTGTAACTCAGTGAGACCCTGTTTCCAAATAAAGAATAAAAAAAGGGCTGGGGGTGCTGCTAGGAGGTAGAATGTCCCTGGGTTCCGTCCCCAATACCGCACACACACACAAAAAAAAGAGTTAAGCCAGGCATAGTGGTGCATGACGGTGATTTCAGTACTTGGGAGGATGAGATAGGAGGCTCTCCTGTTGGAGGGCAGCCTTGGCAACTTAACATATATTAGAATCAGTACTGGGGATGAAACCCAGGTGCATTCTACCTCCTAGCTATACCCCCGGCCTTATTTTTTATTCTTTATATTTTGAAACAGTGTCTCACCGAGTTGCAGAGGGCCTCACTAAGTAGCTGAGGCTGACCCTGAAACCTTGACCCTCCTGTCTCAGCCTCCCAAGTACTGGGATGACAGGCATGCACCGCCATGACCCACTTATAAGTTACCTTTCGCGTATACATATCCTATTGGTTCTGTTCCTTAGAGAGCCCTGACCAGTACAGGGGTCTGGGAATGCAGACCCCAAAATCATTTCATTTGAAATAATTTCATTTAAACCCCACGGGGACCCTTGTGCACACAGAAATCACTGGAATCACATTTCTTCTTCTTTTTTTAACCAAATATCAGGGGAAAGACATTCATCATATATTCCAGCCCAGCAAACATGATCCTTCCTGGGTTTTCACCCTGTTGGAAGAACCAGGAAGCCAGCGTGTCGTGGCTGAGCTGGCCACAGTCCTCTGGGCTCCATAGTGCTTCCCCCGGTGGTGCCAGCTGCAGGTGGTACTGGGGGCTCTGGAGGCAGAACCCACAATTTACGTGGTGACAATGGACATCACCACCCCTGGAGACAGAACCCGCAATTTACGCGGTGACAATGGACATCACCACCCCTGCAGGCACCAGGCCTTCCAGATCTTGGGTCAACTCAACTTCCATTGTACCAACGGCCCTGGACGCCCACAGGTGATGTTCAGTATTTAGCTTGTCTTTTAGGTCCGTATGGGCAGGCCGGTGCAAATGGGTTTCTCTCCACATGCAAACATCAGTCCATCCGATCACAAAGGCTAATGGCCCAAGAGAAGGTGGTTTATGGAGATTTGAAAACACACCGTCTCACAGTCTCACGGGGTCTGCGTTTCAGCCTCATAATGAACGTCTGAAAATGCCCCACTCGGGTCCATGTCTCGGCAGAAGAACGGTTTCATAGTTCTCTGAACTGAAATGCCTTTTATCCGCAGAGTTTAGTTGAAAGAAGAGACAGAACAGAAAATGTCAAATGTGGAGCTGGTCGATCCCATTAAACAGCATATTAACAGGGATAAATCCGTAGGTCATTATTGGCTATATTTGACTGTCTTTTTCAAGAACAGAGAAATAAAAATAATAAAGAAGAGCTCATATCTTTTTGCCTAGGAAAGGACTTTGTAATTTTCACATTGGATTTCATGCATAGGCACATTTTTGTCTTTCTTTTCTAAAAAGCTGTGCCGTGTGTGTGTGTGTGTGTGTGTGTGTGTGTGTGTGTGTGTGTGTAGCACTGGGGACTGAACCCAAGGACAGTCTACTACTGAGCTATACCACCAGCCCTATTTTATTTTTTAGTTTGAAACAAGTTCTCTCTAAATTGTGGAGGGCCTTGCCAAGTTGCTGAGCCTGCCCATGAAACCTACCATCTTCCTATCTTAGCCTCCCAAGTACTGGGATTAGTATGCCACCACGCCAGGCTTCCCAGTCCTGTTTTATTTTTATTTTGAAACAGGGTCTTGTTAGGATGCTGAGAGCCTCACTACACTGCCGAGGCTGTCTTCAAACCTGTGAACCTCCTGTCTCAGCCTCCCAGTTTCTTAGATGTACAGGTATGTGCCACCACGGCTGACCCACACTTTTCATTGTTAAAGAATTGTTCTGGATTAAACTGCTAAACTTTTAAAGGAAGCATAGCCACATGAGTTTCTTTGGGGGACACTGGGTCCCTTGCCTGGTCCCCAGTCTCTCCTGTCACATATGCCTTTTTCCAGCAGGGCAAACCCTCCTAAGAGCAGTAGATCTGGGGGATGCGCTGTGTCTAGGGGCTCCCCGATTGAGAAGGAGCAGCGTGACATGTCACAGTCCCTGCATCCCAGAGGCCTGGGTTGTTTCTGGGCTAATGTCAGGAGCACCATTTTGCACAGGGAGAGTTCACAGATGCTTCCTGAGAGGCTTGACACTCTCCACCCTCCCAACACCAGCACCTGCGTGTGGTCCCGATAATTGCTTTTGTCTTTTTGGCGCACTGTAATTATAAACAATACTGATGTACAGAGTTTTAGAGGTAAACATGCACACAGCTCATGGAAGTTTTTCCTCTGGGTCCTACCCTCTGCCTCCCCTTGTGCAGACATGCCTTTGAGGTTGGCCTTGGTAGATGAGCATGTGTATATAGCATTATTTCACTGTTACCTTCTTCTCCAGTGATTCACTTCACTGGAGTCTCTGCTTCTCAGCCTAAAGTGACTCTTGCTTCTCAATTCCTGTTATAGCTTCCACCTATGAGCTAAGACATATAGTGATTTGCTTTTTGAGACCGGCCAGTCTATTTTGGCTTGGCATAAAATGCTCAGTGTATTTCTAAGGTTTCAAAGCGTATGGTGCTAAAAAGAGGACAGAGATTATATCTAGTCATCTCTGACAAAAGGCATACCAGTGTTACCGTCATTCATTAAAAGTATTCCCTTCATGGTCAGAGCTGTATGGTTTTGTAAGAGCACAGGAACACAGAACATTCAGAATAAGTATGCTGGGCGGTCAGGAGCATCATTCTGTGTCCCAAAATGTTATAAAGAAGCTCGTGATGGGGCACTGCTCATAGTTCCTTCTAAAACTGCCAATAAATGCTAGAATCACCCCCCAACTTTCAAATTTCTAGGTGTTCAAAATGGGATGAGCAGCTTTCTAGGTATCGATGTGGAATATACACACACTATTTTCATCAGTTATTTTTCTGTTAGACAAGATAAGCGATACGGTTTTGTCATCACATGCAAAAATATACGAAGCACATAAGAATTAAAAGCACCCTAGCAGGGCGTGGTGGCGCACGCTTGTAATCCCAGCATTCGGGAGGCTGAGGCAGGAGGATCGCAGGTTCAAAGCCAGCCTCGGCGGCTTAGTGAGGCCCTCAGCAACTTAGTGAGACCCTATTTCCAAATAAAATTTAAAACTCGGCCTTGGGGTGTAGCCTGGAGATAGAAGGCCCCTGGGTTCCATCCCCCGTATGACAAAAATTATGTCATTTTCAGGAAACTAGATGGACCCGGAGGATGTCATGTTGAGTGAGATCAGCCGGTTACATAAAGTGAAGGACCCTATGTTTACTAATGAATCAGAAGCTAAGGAGTAACCAGGATACAAGAGGAACTTTAGATATGGAGAAGTCCCAGTGGAGAGCCGGAGAGGGTTCAGGGGAGGCTAGTAGTGTGTGTGTGTGTGGGGGGAGGTTAATGAGGGAAACACTTCCGCTGACCTTGTGTGTATCTGTGAAATTGCCAATGCCAAGCTCAAGGCCGTGTCTGGGGAAAGGGAGGGAGTGAGCAGGGAGCCGAGGAAGCTCACCAAGTGCTGTGTGCACGTGTGTCTCTGACTTCTGAACCTCATTATGATGTGAGACCGCGACGCACCAATGAAGACAGAGAGAGAGAGAGGGAGAGGGAGAGAGAGAGAGGGGTCTGCCTTGTTGATGCTATGGCTTTTGCAGGAAGACACTCAGCTGACAATCGCACCTACGAATGGCGCGCTATCCAGTCACAGCTCAAATCAGCCTGAGGGTGGCTTTTCTGTCCTCAGTTCAACGGTTTCTGCAGAAAGAATCACAGGCACTCTGAGCTGTGCAGCCTGTGCCTGCCATCTTCCTAGACGACGCTGCGGGCCACTGGGTCAGCATCCATGAACACAGAGGCACAGGCCCCGGGGTTCACATGATTCTTCCCTGTGGTGGTCCTTTGCCAGCAGGGAAGGGTGCTGGACTGAGAAGGGGATTGGCGCATGCTAAACAGAAGGATCCTCGTAAAACCCTCAGATGTGTTCCTGGGGCTGAGCGACAGCAGGTGCCTATGTCTGCTGAGAGGGGAGGTACAATCTCCTGCAGCCACATTTTTTGCTTGTTTGTTTCGGTACTGAGGATGCAACCCAGGGGCATCTACCTCTGAGCTACACCCTCAGCCCCATTTTTTATTCTTTATTTTGAAACAGGGTCTCACTGAGTTGCAGAGGGCTTCACTAAGTAGCTGAGGCTGTCCGTGAACCGTGATCCTCCTGTCTCAGCCTCCCGAATGCTGGGATGACAAGCGTGCGCCACCACGCCCGGCTCCTGCAGCCACTTCTGATATCCTACATCCATCCAGGGGGCATGTGGGGGGAATCTAAATGGCTCTCCGGCTGCACACAGAAGGCTGTGAATGCAGAGAGGGTGGAGGTGAGCAGGGGATGGCCCCAACGCTCAGATGTCACCAAGGAAGCGCGTGTCATTTCTGACCCATTTCAGCCTGAGCACTGACACCTCGTAAAATGTGAAAGCTCATTTTCCCTCTTTGCCGCCTCTGACCTCAGTTTGGCTTCTCCCGACTGCGCCAGGCAGGCTTCCTCCATAAAAGCCAATCGCTCTGAAGTCCCTCACACCTGGCTGCTTTTCAGGCAAAGAAGCCTGGGGCCCTCACATGCTAAAGCTTCCATCCTAGGATCAAATAAATGTGTTCTTCCCCACCACGGCTTCCCCCAGCACAGTCTGCCAACTGCCTTTGACTCCAGTGTTTCCCAAACAGAACGTCCATGAGAAGGCTTTGAGGATAGCACTTGCAAAACAGTAAGACCCTCACAAAGCAACAAGACTCTCCCCCCAAGTGTAAGAGACCACAGCATGGGCTCAGCCTGCTCTCTGGCTCATTCTGGCTCATCACTCCTATGGTCTGGGAGGAAGTTTGTGTCTCTTACAATCTTGCAATCACACACACACACGAGCTCTCCCCAGCTGCTGGCCCCCGTGATCATCTTTTTTCTGCAGTAAGTCTCAAGTTCAAGTGACCAGGCATGCACGTTAATACATATGAATTCACTCCCCGTGCTTGGGAGGTGGAGACAGGAGGATGACGCAGGTTCGAAACCAGCCTTGCTGGCTTAAGAGACCCTGTTTCCAAATTTAAAAAAAAAATAAAAAAAAAATATATATATATATATGTCTTGGAGTGTGTGTATATATATATATATATATATATATATATATATATATATATATATATATATGTGTGTGTGTGTGTGTGTGTGTGTGTGTGTGTGTGTGTGTGTCTGGGAGTGTAGCCCAGAGCTAGAAGGGTTTCCAAGAACCCCAGTACCACCAATATATATAAATTCACTCTGAGCCAGGTGTGGTGGTGCATAATATCTGGTATCCCAGTATTTGAGACAGGAGGATCACAAGGTTGAGGACAGCATCAGCAATGTAGCAAAACCCTCAACAACCTAGCAAGACTCTGTTTCCAAACAACAACAACAACAGTGACAACAACTAAAAGAACCCAAAAGGTCTGGGGGCATAGCTCGAAGGTAGAAAGCCTCTGGGTTTTATTCCTAGTAAAATAAGTAAATAAGCAAAAACATAAATAAGTTTTCTCTGTCTCGTGGGACCTTAGATGAATTCAGGCTGCTGCAGTCCTGTGGGTAGGCAAAGGGTGCTCTGTTAGCCAGGAGCGGCAGCGAGAGGTCTGGATTCAGTTTCTCTTGCCTGGGAATGCATTACCTAGAAGAGAAAAGAAAAAGAAGGCGGGGTAATCCCTCTGCCGGGCTGCATCCCCAGGCCAGGCACCTCTCACATGCACTGGTGTGGGGTATTTCATTTCGTTTGGAGCTGCAATAAAATAGTGACGTTGTGTTTCCGTGTGTCCTGAGAGCTTTCCCCAGCTGGCAGAGCACAGGGTCAGCCAGAGCCTCCCCCTCTACGCCAGGGCCGAGGAGACAGCAGGGGGCGCTGTGGTCCTGCCAGTGGCCTCTGGTGTTTGTGTGGATAAGAGACAGGAAGGCGGGGCCTGGCTGAACCCTCAGGGCTGCTGGTCCTGGGCACCATTAGGGCTCAGGGCCTGGAGGACATAGGGTCAGACATGGTCCTCCTGCTCCCAACTCCTGTCCGCACATCTGCCCAGGAGTGTAGGGAACAGGACAGACCTGGACCCTAAGAGCCGCTCATCCTCAGCTGCTGGAGACAGCCGCCTCCCAGGACCACCACTGTATAGTGTTAGCCCCAAGGGGGGAATTGTGTTATTATTTTTTGCGGTACTGGGAATTGAACCCAGGGGCATTCTACCTCTGAGCTACACCCCTAGTCTGATATTTTATTCTTTATCTTGAAACAAGGTCTCACAGAGTTGTGGAGGGCCTCACCAAGTAAGTATCTGAGGCTGGCCTTGAACCTGCTATCCTCCCGTCTAAGTCTCCCAAATGCTGGAATTACAAGTGTGCACCACCACGCCCGGCTTTCTATTAATTTTTAAAATGCGTCAGGTGACACACATCTGTAATCCCAATTCTTGGAAGGCTGAGACAAGAGGATCGCAGGTTCAAGGCCAGCCTCAGCAACTTAGCAAGGTCCTCAGCAATTTAGCAGGATCTTATTTAAAAATAAAAAATAAAAAGGGTAGGGGGTATAGCTCGGAGGTAGAATGCTCCTGGGTTCAATACCAGTGCCATAAAAAATAAAAATGAACAATCTTTGGATCTATTTGTATAGACTTATCGTACACGTTTACATCTAATCAAGGAAGGAACAGGGACTCTTTAAATTAGGTGTTTTTAGTCCCAAGTTTAGTTAATAAAAGAGCACTCTTGCTAGTCAGCTTTTTGTCACCATTCGGAAAATATTTGACAAGAAAAACTTAGATAAAGCTGGGCGTGGTGGCGCACGCTTGAAATCCCCGCACTTGGGAGGTAGAGACAGGAGGATCGCGCTGGTTCGGACGGAGCCAGCCTCGCTGGCTTAAGAGACCCTGTTTCCACATAAAAAGGTAAAAAATAGGTCTGGGAGTGTAGCCCATGGGAATGTATCCAGGAGGTAGAAGGGCTTCCAGGAACCCCAGTACCACCAAAAAAAAAAAAAAAAAAAAAAAAAAAAGAAAGAAAAAGAGAAAAACTTAGATAAAGAGAGATTGATTGGGGCTGACACTTTCAGAGGGTCCAGTCCATACTTGGCCACCTCCATTGCTCTGGGCTTAGGGAAGCCAGAGCGTCATGGAGGGTGAGCATGGTATAGGAAAGTTGTTCAGCTCATGGTAGTGTGGAGGGAGAGGGGTGAAGAGACAGACAGAGAAAAAGACAGAGACACAGAGAGAGAGAAGAAGACGGAGGAGGAAGAGGAAGAGGAGGAAGAGGTGGAGGAGAGAAGATGAAGGAGAAGGAGGAGGAGGAAGAGGAGGAAGGAAGAGGAAGAAAGAGAAGGAGAAGAAGAAGGAAGAGGAGGAGGAGGAAGAGGTGGAGGAGAGAAGAGGAAGAAGGAGGAGGAGAAGAAGGAGGAGGAGGAAGAGGAGGAGGGGAGGAGGAGGAGAGAAGAAGAGGAAGAAGGAGAAGCAGAAGCAGGAGGAGGAGGAGGAGGAGGAGGAGGAGGGAGAAGGAGGAGGAGGAGGAAGAGCATCCTTCCAAGGTACTCTCTCAGTGACCTACTTACTCCAACTAGGTCCAACCTCCCAGTAGTCCATGCAGCTGTCAGTGGATTAATCCACTTTTGAAGTCAGACCCTCAGGACCCAATTGTCCTCTAAAAGCCCAACCCTGGACCTTGCTGTGCCCCAGAGACCATGCTCTCTGCATGTGAGCTTCTGAAGAACATTCCAGATGCAAGCCGTGACAGGCTCATATGACAGTTTCAGTTTCAACCCGATAGGTACTGTCGATGTCAGGAAAACCAAAGTTAGCTTAAGCATGAACGACCTCAGGGAGGTTTTAGGATTCTGAGTTTTAAGGCAGACTGTCATCAGCCTCCTCCACCAAATTGCCTTTCCCTGGTCCCTGGAGCCTATGCGTTGCTGTGGGTCCTCTCCCAGCCTTCTCTGATGAGGTGGCCCAACCCAGGCACAGGACCCCCGTGAGCACCGCAGGTCTAGAGAACCCTGCAGCCTCTGTGGTGAGGCTGTGATTACCTACCATGCTTTTCTGCTACAAGTTTGTACCACATTAAAAGCAAACTAAAACAACCACAGAAAACAAGAATCAAAAATCAGGGCAGCTGCATCAGTCCCTTCATAAGGAAAAAGAAAGGTTGGGAATCAGATTCCCTACTCAGAATTCTACCAGGTTTTCATGCAGCTTGCAGAAATCGAGGTTCGCAATAGCAGACAATAAGCTGAAAGGTTACTGTCAAGTGCGATTCATCGGGCCCTCTGTTTTTATGGCATTTCATAGCTAGAATGTATTTATTTTCTCAAACACTCTGTGCTTGTTCTTTCTAATAATCATTTCCACTTTGAGGAACTGAGAGATTTCATCAAAAAATCAGAAAACAGGCTTTTTTCCCTTCCCTACAGAAAACAACTCGAAACTATGACTTGCAAATCTCTTTGCAATATCCGCTCTCATATAGAAAAATCTCAACGTGTGTCTGAAATTGACAGTGAAGGGGGTACTCAGCGGAAAAGATGACACAATTAGATCCATTTGATCCAGACAGCAGACAATAGAGACATAATTGGGAAAGACGGTTTCTTCCCCCAAGTCTTGTGCTATGAGCCAGCTCCCCTCCCTGACCGTCTTCCCAATCACATCAGTTCCTGTGAAAGGAAAATAAAATAGGCAAAAGAAATAATTTTATAGGCAGCATTTCAGTGGAGCCCCCTTTTAACTACATCCGACTTGCTTTCAGAGTAAGCGGGATAGATAGTGTTTTATAGACTCAGCTGTTGGAAGCATGGGGCGGATTGAAACACACACACACACACACACACACACACACACACACACACACACACAGCAATGGTACCCTTCTCAGCTCTGGATTCTAACACAGGAAGCTCTTAGCTTCAACCAATGGTGACTTCTAATGTTAAACTGGATTTCTCCATAACGCCCAAGTCCAGCCACTGAGCACTAGAGAAATTATAGCAACTTCAAGGGACGAGGGCAAAGGAAGCAGAGTTTTGTTCAGTCTAATGACACAGTAAGCTCAAAAATAAACAAGGGAGAATTGGCATGATCACGGCGCATACAACTTCAGAATGCAACCAGGAGGTGTTGGTGCATGCCTGTCATCCAGTGCTTGGGAGGGTGAGACAAGAGGATGGCCGGTTCAGCAACTTAAATGAGACCCTGTTTCAAAATTTAAAAAAATAGATCTAGGCATGGTTCAGAGATAGGAGGCTCCTGAGATCAATCGATCACAAATAAACAAACAAAAAACAAAACCAAAAAGCAACCACACAGAATGTTCAGCACCAAGTTGAAAGCTAATGCCATCTATGGTCTTCGGATTGCGCGTCCATTATAACAAGTGTGCCCCCTGGTGGAGGATTTGATTGGGGAGCCTTGTAGGTGTGCGGCAGGCAGGGGGCACATGGGAAGTGCTTGAAGGAGCTGAGACGGGGTTGAGATGAATTGCCCAATGACACACAGCTTATATCAGAACTGGAACTGAAGCCAAGCTACTCTGCCGGCCGGACTCAGGTCATCCAGGCCATATGTGATGCTATACACCTGTAATCACAGTCCTGGGGAGGCTGAGACAGGAAGACTGCAGGTTCAAGGCCAGTCTCAGCAACTAAATGAGTCAGCAACCTAGCGTGACCCTGTTTCAAATAAACAAAATAAATAAATAAAAAAGAAAAGGGCTAGGATTATAACTTAGTGGTAGAATACCTCTGGGTTCAATCCCTAGTACCAAAATTAATAATAATAATAATAATAATAATAATAATAAGCTGAACATGGTGGCACATGCTTGTAATTCCAGAATTTGGGAGGCAGAGACAGAAGGATCATGGTTTGCAGACAGCCTCAGCTACTTAGTGAGGCCCTTTGCAACTCAGTGAGACCCTGTTTCAAAAATAAAAAATAAAAAATAGGGCTGGGGGTGCAGCTCAGAGTTAGAATGTCCCTGGGTTCCATCCCCAGACCACACACACACACAAAATAAAGAACTCAGGACCTCCAAACTGAATATCCAAGTGGTTCTCTGGCCTCGTAAGTTAAAATAATGTTATTGATGTGGCTAAGATCATATAGTTCAGATGTGGTAATGAAGTCAGGGCTGGCCATGGTTGCCGGGGGCAAATTTCATCTGTGTTATTTCTAAAGGAATCCACAGTCCCTTCGGGAATTTTACAGCCAGCATCACTTTGTGGTACAAATTTTCTGATTAGCATTAATATTTTTTTCTCATCCAAGCAGCTACTTTATGCAATCGCTGAAGCTTAAACACAGCACAACTTTTGTAAATTGGAGCAAATTTTTGAAAAATAATAAAAGGCAGTTTACCCAAAATGAACCAGCAGGACTCGGGAGGGCACGTCAACCGACATCACTGTATACCTACCACTCAAAATGATTTAATTTCACCCGACAGGGGTCAATTGATTCTGCTTGTCTCTCTGCAGGGCTTCCTGTTGAGTTAGATGGACATTAAGTACAGTCATGTAGGATCTGGTTGACCTTAGATTTGTGAGTTTATCCTGTTCATTATGTTACACTGTTTGTGGTCATTTTTATTTTTTTTATTTTTTTCAATTTTTTTGTGGTACAGGAATGGAACCTAGGGGCATTCTACTTCTGAGCTCTACTCCCAACCCGATTTCTTTTTATTCCTTATTTTGAAATAAGGGCTCACAAAGTTACAGAGAGCCTCACAAGTTGCTGAGGCTGGCCATGAACCTGCGATCCTCCTGTTTCAGCCTCCTAAGTACAGGGATTACAAGTGTGTGCCACCACACCTGGCTATGTTTTTAATTTGTCTTTAACTTTTTCCTATACTGATAATGTTAGATGAAGTCTAACTGAAAGTCTAAGTCTCCTGAAAGGCCCTGGTGACCAGTTAAGCTACCATCCCCCTCTGACCGAACCTGGTCACTTACCTGGGAGACCTGCCCCCTCCTGGTGCCCTTGGCCAATCAGTGAAAGGGACATTCCCCGCTGACCCCGAGCCAATTACCTGGCCGCACGACCCCCTCCCATGGGACTCTAGCCAATTAGTTCAAAGAGCATTTCTCCTATCCTATTGGCCCCCAATCTGTAACCCCAAGCCCCTATATAACCCTGATCCCAGCACATGCTCTCTCTCTTCCTGGATTCTTCTTTCTCTCTCCCCTCTGTCTGTCTGTCTGTCTGTCTGTCTGTCTGTCTGTCTGTCTCTCTCTCTCTCTCTCTCTCTCTCTCTCTCTCTCTTTCTCTCTCTCTTCCTTTCATACCAGCCCCTCCAATAAATCTCTTGGCTACAAGGTGGTCTCTGGTGTGATCAAACTTTGTCCCTTCAGGGACAAATAGGATAGGAGAAATGCTCTTTGAACTAATTGGCTAGAGTCCCATGGGAGGGGGTCGTGCGGCCAGGTAATTGGCTCGGGGTCAGCGGGGAATGTCCCTTTCACTGATTGGCCAAGGGCGCCAAGAGGGGGCAGGTCTCCCAGGTAAGTGACCAGTTTCGGTCAGAGGGGGATGGTAGCTTAACTGGTCACCAGGGCCTTTCAGGAGACTTAGCTTATGGGGGGGAGGTCTGAAATAAGAACCTAATTCATCTAACAGATAATAAGCTGTTTGTTGTTGTTGTTGTTGTTGTTGTTGTTGTTGTTGTTGTTTTGTTACTGGGAATTGAGCTTAGGGATTTTCTATCTCGGAGCTGTACCCCTAGCTCTTTTTATTTTTCTGTTTTGAAACAGGGTCTTGGTAGACTTCTGAGGGTCTCTTTAAATTGCTGAGGCTGGCTTTGAATCTACAATCCTCCTGTCCCAGCCTCCCAATGTACCAGTATTGGGAAGAGGCTTCAAAATGTATTAATGTACCAGTATTGGGAAAGATTTTCAATTTTCAAAATATATCTTTGGCAGAAAAAAAAAAATCCAGGAGATTCAAGGAAAGGGCTGCAGATTCTCAGGCACCGCGGGTGAATAGCGAGAGAATAGAAAGAGCCCCAGAGCCGAGGGCCCTTTTACGTTCCCAAGAGAGGTGAACTTCCTCAAAGGTGTGGGGAAATTCTAGACTCCAGATAAACAACTTAACACATTTTGAGGTGTAACAAAAGGCGTGGGGGTCTGTGCTGGAGAGAGAGCAGGTCATCTACACATCAAAGGACCTGCCAGCTGGAGATCTAGTAGGGTCCAAAGACTGGTTATAAAATACTCTGTATCCAGGAATTGTTGGTGACTCCATTTTGGGCCACCCTCCTATGCTATCCCGGGATAGTGTAGGGCTGTAGAATGTCTTCTGTATTTCTTTGTAATAATAGACTCATGAAAGTTTCCAGCCAGAGTTTGGACTACTATATATATTTATCTAGTTCAGGACAAGGACCCGCGGCTACAGGAACAGGTTTCCTGGGAACAGTCCCCCCACACCGTAGCGCCAAGTCCCGGGATGAGAGGTGCGCGCCGTCTAAGCTGTAGGAAGGTGCGGTGCTCTTTCCATGTTGGGTGGAATCTTTCTATTTGTGTGTCCATTTGCATTTTTCACATTGCTCTGTAAGATGGCCCGGTGACCTTTTCCTTCACAACACCAATTAGCGTGAATCCCTTCCAGCTTGTTTGCTGTCTTATACCTTCCCTCTTTTAAAGTTCAATGTGTGTCTTTTTAAAGATCTTCCCGTGTCTCCACCAAACTCTCGAGCATCTATTGCTCTAACAGCGGCTCCCACGTGTTCATCTATTAGTTCTAACTCTGCACCAGGTTGGGTTTGTCCTTTCTGATTGACTCTTTTCCCAATCTCTTTCTATGCTGGACGATTTCTGTCTGGATGCCAGTTATATAAAAGTTTTGCTTCATGGGTGCTAGGTTTCTTTAAATTTATTTATTTTTTATATTCCCAAACATCTCAAGTATTGTTCTGGGATGCGTTTAAGTTGCTTGGAATCACTGATGCTTTAGGGCCATCCTAGTTCTGGACAAGGACCCGCGGTTATGGAAACAGTGTTTGGGAGCCTAACAGAGGTCCCGGGAACAGTTCCCACAATTTAGCCAACTCTGATTTCTTATTATCACAGTTTATTTTGATTGGGGGTATACGTCTTCAAAGATACTCTTCTGTTGCTCTCAGCAACCTAGCAAGACCCTGTTTTCAAATAAAAAATATATTAAGGCTGGGGGTATAGCTCGGAAGTAGAATGTCTCTGCTTTTGGGTTCAATACCCAGTAACACACAACACACACACACACACACACACACACACACACACACACACACACTGTGGTTTTGCAAAAGAACATTTCATTGTCAAAGCCCAGTTGCTCCCTGATTATGTAAAGACTTGAGTCTGTTTGCCCAACCTTGCAAAATAAACTTCGTATCGTATGCAAACGGTATCAATTAATAAAAGATGAGCATTATTAATTCAGTTGTCCTTGCCTACCTCCAACCCAGCAATTTTTATTTCTCTTCTTCACCCAGAGCTCTTTGTTTTGCATTTTTTCATCTTTATATGTAATCATGGTTTAGAGTCCTGGCGGACAGTTGTCCAGAGGCAATGCCGAGCACACGCATGCATGTGTGCGCGTGCACACACACACACACACACACACACACACACACACACGTCTTTCTACAGTTATGATTTTTCTGAAGCATTTTGTGAACACTACTGCTGTGTCAGGATTCAACCCCGTGACTTGAATCTTCTCCAGAGGACAGAAGGCGCACGCTGACCTTTCCTAACACTCTTTATTGTCCTTCCTTTTCCTTCCTTCCTTCCTTCTTTCTTTCTCTCTTTCTCTCCTCTTCCCTTCCTTTCTTTCTCTTTCCTTTCTCTCATACTATACCAGGAATTGAACCCAGAGGCATTCTATTCTGAGCTATACCCCAGACCTTTTTATGTTTTATTTTGAAAAGAGTTCTCAGTCACTGAGGCTTTTGCTAAATTGCTGAGGCTTGCCTTAAGCCCGCCATCATCCTCCCTCGGCCTCCCAAGTATTGGAATTACAGACGTGCGCCATCACACTTGCTTCTCCAACGTCTCTTTAAACGTTCTGATTTTTCTTGTAGAAAATAATGAAGCCCTCGGCAAACTGCCGTGTCGTAGGGGAAGAGATAATGGTATCTGAAGAAGACTAAAGGCATCTGAAGAGGTCTTTAGTGAGACTTTCTGTTAGATCCGCGGTCCCTTGGCCAGACGCGGGCCACTAGACACACCCACCTGCAGCAGCTCCTCTCTGGGACATGGTGGCGGGGGGAGTGTTCCTGGGAAGCCCCTGGCATTAAATGCATCATCTGTAATAAGCAACAGTCCTTGTAGAGGCAGATGGCTTTCCTGCAGCATCTCACGATATTTGTTGTATACCCCGGAATAGAGGGAGGGAGCTGTAACACGGTGGCCAATTGGAAGGGCCAAATGAGTGGCGTGTGCACGTATGCCTCTACCATCTTGTACCCTGTTAAGATGTATGACTACAATGCAACAATAAAAATTAAAAAATCAATTGTGGATTCCAAAAGAAGTCGTTGGCGATCCATCCCACCTGTGTTCAAGCTCTAGCTATGTATTCCCCAAACAGCATTTTGTGTCAAAGGCTCCCCAAAGATGTGAATGATTTTCTCCTGAATTTGCATTTGGACATTTTCTTCCCCAGATTAGGGCATCAAGGGAATGCACAACTCTTGAGAGCTGTCATGATGAGAACTGGAAGATGCTGAGCTGTACTATCCTTTAGGTGTGGAGGTAGTGCACAAGATACTCACAGGATGCTACCCTGTGGATATGTGTGTGCTAGATTTGCAAGAGGATGGCAAGGGAAAACTGGAGTGTCTCCGCGTGCTTCTTGATGCCTGGCACGTGAACTGAGACGCCCTCAACAGCCCTGAAGGCGTAACATCAGCTCAGAGGATCCGCAGGCGGTCAGGTATTGATTGTCAGGCTGAAGGACCCTGACATCGCTCTCCAGGGGAGATGGTTGATCCTGTAATTGATCCAACATGTTTTACTACTGCAGTCATCTTAATCAACACCAGGAGCAAGCATTTACTGTCTCCATGTGACAGGTCAATGGTCCAGCAGCTATTTATTTATAATTTGTGGTCCTGGGGATTCAACCTAGGGGCTTTCTATCTTAGAGCTATATCCCCAGCCTTATTTTATTTTATTTTATTTTATTTTATTTTATTTTATTTTATTTTGAAACAGGGTCTTGCCAAGTTGCTGAGGTTGTCTGTCAACCTCTGATCCTCCTGTCTCAGCCACCCAATTATTGGATTATCGGCGTACGGCACCATGTCTGGCTTCTGGAGCTACTTAAATCTTTTCATATCCAGAAAAGCGCTTTGCCCTTTTCTGTAAATGATTTCAATTAATCTCGGTTTTATTATGATCATATATACACAAGGTCAAGATCCAGCTTAAATTTCACGGTGGCTGGCTTGGAAATATTTACAAAATAGTCCTTATTTCTATAACACGATGTGAAGCATTTTGTCCTGTTTAAGCACTGAGTCCACATGTCCCTTAATAAGCTTGAAAATGTGCATTGTAGGTATGACCTTATCCTCTTTTTCTCTCTCTTTTTTTTTCTCTTATTCTTATTCTTCTTTCCCTCCTCTCTCTCTCCCTCCCTCTCTCTCTCTCCCTCTCTCTCCTTACTTTCTATACCGGGGATTGAACCCAGGGGTGTTCTACCTCTGAGCCCCCTTTCTTTAAATTTTGAAGCAGAGTCTCTCTAGGTTGCATGTAATCTCACTAAGTTGCTGAGACTCAAGGGAGATTTTGATTTATATTTGTATAACTTTAAAATATTTGACACTTTCTCTGAGAATCAGTTGGCAGCCGAAGAAATGATACCCGAGCAGAACTAGGATCATTGTCTTATCACTATAATCCTTTTTAATTTTCTGAAAAGAGTGGCCATTCATGTTGCAAAGGTCCGCGTTTCAGGAGCTGGTCTGATTACACTAACATTTTTTTATGTCATCTGTCATTATTTTTGTTCCTTGATATTTTTATTTTATTTTTTATTGGCGCGTTGTAATTATACATCACAGTGAGACTCGGG
>NC_137807.1:4424416-4501916 GCF_963383645.1 Muscardinus avellanarius | reverse complement strand
CAACTACCTGCATTATTTTATTAAACCACCTAATTAGAGTGCCTACAATATGTGTCTCTTTTACAGATGAGAAAATAGAATAATTGAGAAGTAACATAAGTTGTATGAATTTCGATAAGATGGAACTAGCCGTGCTGGGATCTGAACTTAGGGCAACTTCACTAAGTTGCAGTCTTAACTACCACAGTGTACTAAGTCCCTGCACCCAAGAGTACCCTGTGATGTAGAAAGGACGTGGACTCCTGTGGTGACCCTATGAAAGGGAATCTCATTCCTCAGGCAGGGAGCGAGGGGAAGGAAGGCAGGCACCATCTGGCTTCTCCTCCTAATTAAATTGCTAATCAATGTGAGATTCAACAGACCTCTGCCATAATTGCTTTACTTATTTATTTTACAAATGCCCAATTAGTTTATCTTAATAGTTGATGAACAAAAAGTTAAGTTGAACTTATTTTAGAAAAAACTTTGAAAACAATAGGGATATTCAATAAAGTATCTGTATTATTATTATTTTTTAAAAAGTACAATCTGGGTATGGTGGGGCATGCCTGTAATCCCACTACTCAGGAGGCTGAGGTAGGAGGACTGTAGGTTTGAAGACCATCTCAGCAAGGCGGAGGATGCCATCTACAAAGAAACTGGCATAAAAGTACAAAGGACTTTAATTTCTAAAATCAAAGAACAATATTAACCCAAGCATAAAAATCCAAAATAAAAAGGAACACACACCTTTCTCTGCCAATGAAGCGGTTGAAACGGTAAGAAGGAACATCACTGCCTAGCAAGTTATCATCCCATGATGATTCCCAAACACCTCAACAAATCATGGCTCTACTCTTTTTAATAGAGAGGAAAGCAAATTTGAAGGAAGAAGCAGGTCCAAGGGTAAGTTGACATGTTCACTCATTCCCTTGAAAGCTTCCAGAAAAATGCAATAAAGCAAAATCCCCGGCACAGTGTAATGGCCAGTAAATTCCACATCTTGTACTCTTGAATTCTATGTTACTTTGTCAACACCCCTTCATGCAACATTTCCCCATGCCTTCTCTATGAAATCCAAGCACATACCACACAGTGGGGTTTGATCCTAACCAAACAAATACTTTACCTTCCATTTCCTTGTTGGCAAAACGGGGATAAATATCGACTTTACACTGAGCGCGGTGGTACACCCCTGTAATCCCAGTACTTGAGAGACTGAGACAGGAGGATCACAGGTTTGAGGACAGTCTCGGCAACTTAGGGAGACCCTTGGCAACTTAGCAAGACTCTGGTTTCAGATTTTAAAAAATGAAATACAACTGGGAGTATAGCTCAGAGATAGAATGCCCTGGGTTTAATATCAGTAACACACACACACACACACACACACACACACACCCCTATTTACAACACAATTTTGAGGCTGCCATGGGATTATATACCATTCATGCAAGTACTTGGGAAACCATGAAGGATTAGAGAAACGCCAGCTGCTGCTACTATTTTGGGGAAGGTTGTCTCTTCTTGGATGATCAGTCATTTCGTCAGCCATCCTGAACCAGATCCCAGAGGATCCGTTATCTTTGTCCTGTTGGCTTCCCTTGGTGATGGGTGGTATGGCTATATTGGAAACGCGTGCTGGGTTTCTTCATTCCGGCCGTGTGCATGCTATAGAGAGTTCTGGCACTGCTATTTTGGAGATGGACATTTTCCAATCACTCTTTTCCAAATTCATTTTTTCTCCAAGCACACCTGGAACTCTTTTTTTTTTTTTTTTGGTGGTACTGGGGTTCCTGGAAGCCCTTCTATCTCCGGCTACACTCCCAGACCTATTTTTATACTTTTTTTTTTTTAATGTGGAAACAGGGTCTCCTAAGCCAGCACGCGCGGCTGGCTCCGAACCAGCGCGATCCTCCTGTCTCTGCCTTCCAAGCGCGGGGATTAAAAGCGTGCGCCACCACGCCCGGCCCTGGAACTCTTTTAAAGCCTGGTCTCTGTGCCCTTCACAGTGGATCACCTGGGGTCTTGTATCTTATGACTTCTGGTAAGGGTTCCAGAGGGAGATACTGGATGTTAAGGGTCAAGATGAGAGAAAAGTGTTTGTAATACCAGCACTTGGGGGGAAGCTGATGCAGGAGATTGTAGGTTCAAGCCCAGCCTCAGCAGTATACGGATAACCTCAGCAACCTAGTGAGACCCTGTTTCAGAAAGAAAGAAAGGAAGAAATAAAGGAAGGAAGGACGGAAGAAAGAAAGAAAGGAAGGAAGAAAGAAAGAAAGAAAAAAGGAAGGAAGGAAGGAGAAAGGGAGAAGGGGAGGAAGGAGAAAGAGAGAGAGAGAGAGAGAGAGAGAGAGAGAGAGAGAGAGAGAGAGAGAGAGAGAGAGAGAGGAAGAGGAAAACCGAGGCCCCTGTGGTCACACACCTAGTAAGTTACGGAGCTGGGATTCAGATCTCATAGCACCCACACCACTGGCCCACCTGCAGGGTTCTTAGTTGTAAAATGAGGACGGCTGGGGCAGACACTGTATTTAGCAAGGCACTGGCAGCAAGATGTATCACACTCTTCAGGCCTTATTGGCCATCATTAATTGGGAGAGGGCCCATTCAGCCTCACTTGCCGCGACCCAGGAGCCCGCACAGTGAGACTTCCAATTAATCCTCTGAGAACCTGCTTTTGTTTGCAAAAGACACGTGTGCTTTGGTAAGGTGTGCTCACTGCGGAAGGGCCGGCGTTCTCCGTGCCAGGTAATGTGGAACTGGGCAAGAGCTGGGTGGATGCAGACGTCCCTCAGAGCCTACACAAAACCTCATTTTCACATTAATAGGAACAATAAAACACTTCACAGCCATATTTACACCCAGGCCTTCCCATATTTTAGAATAAAGGCGGGGATAAAAGAAATTGGTATATATATAGCACATTGGCTCTTTCAAAGCTATCTGCATTTGCTTGCAGTTTTATACGCTTTGGAAGAAAAGACACCCAAAATAAAAATAGGCCCTGTCACCTGTTAAGAATGGTGTTTTATAAGTGTGACATGTTGTATCATGCGCAACGCAGATGGATAAATAGCTTTATTAGATGCTCTACGCATATACTTTTAGAGGTAATAGAAACTCAGATATCTTAAATTATTTTGTGCAAGAAAACTGTTCCAGCTTTTGTACATAGCTCACTACTGTGAAATATTAAATTGTTTCCACATACTTTTGTCCTGAAGAACACTTTGATAAAACTCTGGTGATAAAATCATTGAACACATGCTTTTATTATTTTTTAAGATTATTGTTGGACCCAAGATTATATGCATTGCTAAGTCTTTTTTTACACTTTTTACACATCTTCCAGAAAAAAAAAAAAAAACGGCATACGTATCTGGGAGAGCATGCCCCTTGTATATTTTTTAGTGTCTGTTTTTTTTATATTTAAATCTTGATCAAAGATTTTTAAAATGCTATCGTTTAAAAACTATTTTACTTATGTACATGTCCCATAGTTTTGTAATCCATTCATCTGTTGATGGACATCTTGGCTGATTCCATAGTTTGGCAATTGTGAATTATGCAGCTACCTCTGGGCTACACTCCCAGGCCTATTTTATATTTTTTATTTGGAAACAGGGTCTCCTAAGCCAGCACGCGCGGCTGGCTTCGAACCTGGGCGATCCTCCTGTCTCCGCCTCCCAAGCGCGGGGATGACAAGCGTGCGCCACCACGCCCGGCTGATCTGCCTATTTTATCTTTCCTTTAGTCTTTTTTTTTTTTTCAGATCACATAATGTTTCACTGCACTTTTCATTATAAATTAGAGAATCATAAGCAATGTTACTATAAAGTGACGAGAGACTGCAATTAGTTTAATACTGATTGTTACTTTCACAAGAGAAAGCAAACGCTATAGTGCTGTTTAAGTCCTTTTATTTTTATTACGGTTTTATGTGGTCATTATTCATTTTGTCTACTCCCATTTTTTTTTTTTTAGCCTTCCCTTTTCTTTCCCGCCCCAAAGACTTGGAATTATTTTGTTCCTCCTGAAGGACACCTTTGGTATTTCTTTTTGTGTGAGTCTTCTAGCGACAGAGGCCGTTCTTTTACTTGACTGGAAGTCTTTATTTCATTATAATTCTCAAAGGATGTTTCTTCTGAGCTATTTTCAGCTATGTGGGTTGAGAAGTAACCTGTCAGAGCACACGGTGTTCTCTAATTAGGAAGATAACAGCGGAGCAGAAAGAGCCACTGGACTTTCGTTCTGGGCACTCACACAAGAGAATCCAGGCTCCGCCATCATTGGCTGGTGCCTCGAGGTTCATAGCGCTACCAGGAGGACGGCAATGCCTCTTGTGGCCGTTTTGTAAAGACTGGGAATAAATCCGGATACTGAGGCTTCTAAATCTAATGGGAACTCCAAAGTATTATCAATATTAGTACAAATGTTAATGAAAATGTTTGCCTAAATTGCTTTACTCTAGAAAAATGAACCTCTCTCTATCTCCCACACATGGCAGTAAACGAAAGCACGTTTAATATTGTAAACATTAACAGATTTGCTATTAAATTGAATGAATTGATTAACTTTTTTTTTTTTTTTTTGCAGTGCTGGGAATTGAACCAGGGACCTTGTATATGTTTGGCAAGAGCCCTGGCCGCAAATTTTATATTTTTTTTTCTTAAAAACTCTTTTATTGGTGCATTGTAGTCATACATTGTGTGTGTGTGTGTGTGTGTGTGTGTGTGTGTGTGTGTGTCTGGGGATGGAACCCAGGGACATTCTACCTCCAAGCTACACCCCCAGCCCTATTTTTTTATTTATTTTTTGAAACAAGGTGTCACTGAGTTGCAGAGGGCCTCACGACTCATCCATCTTAATGGGGTACAAGATGGTGGAGGCATACATGCACACACCACTCATTAGCCCTTCCCGGATTCCCTCCCCATCCCTTCCCCTCCCTCCTTCTGATGTCTGGCTTAGTGACTGACTTTGAGATGTTGGTGAACGTGCATCACGCACAGTAGGGAGTTTCCTTCCTTCCCCCTCCATCCCCTGCAGTTAGGCCGCCTTATTTGCTCATCTGTGGTTTCTCCTTCTTTGTTTAGAGTTCCTCCTATGACTCCTTTTCTCCACAGCTTCTGCATATTAGGGAGAGCATTGGATTTTTTACTTTGTGTGACTGACTAATCTTCCTTAACTATGGGACGTGTACACAATGGAATTCTATTTAGCCACGAAGAAGGGCAAAATTATTTGTCATTTACAAAAAAATGAATGGAATTGAAGAAAATTTTATATTTAAAATGTTTAAAATGACTTTTTGTTTATTATTTTTGATTTACTGGTGCATTGGAATTAAACAACATAATGTGATTCAGAGCCATACAGCACTCGGTGCGTCTCCCTTCACATGGACCTAACTCCTGTCTCCCTGCACACATTATTGAAATTGGTATCCACAATTTTTACGTGTAGAATAGCATTATTTGAACTCTTCCTCTCATCTCTTTTCCCTTTTCCCCTCCCTATCTCCTTCCCAAGTTCCCTTCCACTCTTTTGCTGAGATCTCTCCCATGGGGAGATGATAGATCATCTCCCCATGTATATCAAGTCACCTTTGCTTCCCAACTCTTCTCTAGTTTCCACATATGAGAAAAACAAATATGGCCCTTCACTATCTGAGACTGGCTACTTTTGTCTGGCATAATACTCTCCAGTTCTATCCGTTTCCTTGTTGATGGCTGAGTAAAATTTCATTGTGTGTCTATGCCTAGTTCCGTAACCCATTCATCTGTGAATGGACACCTGGGATGGGTCCATCGTTCGGCAAATGTGAATTGTGCTGCTATATACATGGGAGAAAAGGGCTAGGGTTGGAGCTTGGAGATAGAATGCCTCTGGGTCCAATCCCCAGTATCACCCAAATAAATGCATGGATGAGTGATTAGCAACAAAAAGAATACAACAAAAATTATTTCCACTAAATTCTTTTTGGTCAGGTTTTACTAATCCCTTTTATTTTTTATTTTTTTCATTACCCTAAATCTTCACCTTCTAATAGCCCATAGAGAGTGGAAGGTGGTCAGCAGAACACACACAGGTCTACGTGGGCATCGGGAGTCCACAGAGCAGAAGGTACCACAAACACACACACACACACACACACACACACACACACACACACACACACACCATGCATGGCCACCAGGCACAGTTCAGAAGCTCATTACTGCCACCCGGGAGGCTCCTGCACATCCCCCTTGTTTTCCCGACTTCTTCCAAAGACATAAGATGGTCATTGCTGCAGTTTGCAATTAATTCTTCTCCCAACATTATACGTGACCCCGATCCTCCCAGAATGCCACACATCTTATTAGCGGCATCCCTCAGACACAGGCTTACAGATTGGTTTTGCCTAAGGGCTTAACAAAAATTAAGTCTTCCACACGCCCAACAAAGTAATTGCCATTCTTTTCAGTTTCATTTCTTGGAAGCTGAGAAAGTTCAGCAATGAAGAAGGAAGCAATCTCTGATATTCTCCAAAGATGTTAATTGGTAAGTTATGAAAACCTATCTCTTCTTGTGTCTTTATTAACACACACACACACACACACACACACACACACACACACACACAATACCTTTCAACCAGTATTTTCAATGAGTTTTATTGTTTTTGTAATTCCTTCAAAGAGTCATTGTTGGTTTTTATTAATTTTCTCAGTTGCTTCTTTGATTTCCTTTTAACTCGTGTCTTTATTTTTATTGGTTTCTCTTTTTTCCACTTGCTAGTGCCATTTTCTCCTACTTAAAATTTTTTCTATAACAAATTAATGATTTCATTTTCCACTAAATGTGGCTCCAGTGCATCTGAAACCAAGAGCCCAAATACACCTTTCCTTCTGCAGGTTATTTTTTTTTATCAGGTATTTTATCACAGTGATGGAAAACCAACTAATAGACTATAAGTACTTACTTACTGTGTACATTTTTCCCCTCTACTTTTCCTGTATTGTTCTATGACTGTACTTTGAAATGACTTCAGAACTATGCTTGGTTCTTCAAATCTAAAACTCAAGGCACAGTAACGTAAGTCCAAGTGAATATATGCATGAACACGTCATCTCAGCATAGGTAAAGCCAACATTTCAACAATTGTGTATTAGTACTAACTGGGATTTAGGAATTATTTAATTTTTAGCATCCTCAAATGCAATTTAACTCATTTACTTTTTACTTTAATTTTATTGGTGCACCGTAGGAACAAATTTTAATGGGGTACAAGATGGTGGTGGCATACATGCACACATCACTTATTTAGCCCCTCCCCAATTCCCACCCCATTCCTCCTCCTTCCTTCCTTCTCATGATTGGCTTAGTGATTGACTTTGAGGTGTTTGTGAATGTACGTCATATGCATTAGGTAATTTTCCTCTCCCCCCAAAAAATCCCCCAGTTAGGTAGCCTTACTTGCTCATCTATTGTCCAGAGTTTCTCCATTTTCTCCCTAGTTTTCGCATATTAGGGAGAACGTCCAATTTTTTTTAGCTTTATTAAATGATATATATATATATATTTTTAACTATTTTGTGCTTCTATTTATTTATTGGTAGGTTTTGTTAAATCTTTCTTGGATTGACTTACCATTTGTTGTCTGGATATGGATTTAGATTATTCTGACTAAGGTTCGATGTAAGCTTTTGCATATACAGACGTATTTTTACCTCTTTCCAATACTGCTTGGACTCCTCGAATATCTCCCATATTTATTAGTTCTTTCTCTTCTGTGAAATATCTGGTTACTTTATCCCCCAAGCCTCCTAACTTCTGTTGAATATTTTCCGTGCTGTATCTCTCTGTGTTTTGAGCAATTTTCTCAGACCTATGTTCCAGATTATTAATTCTGTCTTGCCCTGAATGTTAGCTCTTTGAAGGAGAAAAAATATCTCTATATGTCTGTATCTCTGCTTCCATCTAGCTCTAGACCTATGCCTATACTGTATCTATGTGTGTATATATTATATATGTGTGTGTACCTACATGATCATACATGTACACATATACATAAATATAAATATAGAAATAAATACATTTAAAAGAATCTATCTTTTCCAACAATAATTATAAAAACACTATTGCATGATGGTCAACTCATAGGTTTTGGAGTCAGACCCTTCATAAATATAATAATATTTATATTACTACTTAAATTTAACTAGATCTAGTTACATGTAAGATACATAATTACGTGTCTACCCACATTGCCTCTCCCCTCAAAAAAACTTGTGTGTGTGTGTGTGTGTGTGTGTGTGTTGTGTATCACTAGAGATTGAACTCTGGGACAGTCTACCTTTGAGCTCCAGCTCCAGCCTTATTTTATCTTTTATTTTAAAACAGAGTCTCACTAAGTTGCTGAGGCTGCCCTGGAACCTGTGCTCCTCCTTTCTCAGCCTCCCACGTACTGGGATTACAAGTGTGCGCCACCATGCTCACCTCAGAACAACTCTTTGAGGCTGTTACCTAACAGGAGAGAGAATCACAATGCCAAGAGTGTGACTTGACCAGGTAGTCAACTGCACAACTTTAAATCCCACCCAAAGGGGATTCTGGGTATGTCAAAGAGACTTCATCAGGAGGGTGTGGAAATGTATTTACAGAGGTGGGGTGAGAGGCAAATCTTTGGGGAAAGAAGTCTGTAACGCCCTTTTTTCATTGGATTCAGCCCGGGAAAGTACAATGTGTGGACTGGTCCTTGGATCCTGTTTCTGTGCTTTATGGGCATGTATGGATTCCTCTGCAGCCTTGATTTTTCCAGGCTCAGGTCCCTGAAACATGGGTCTTTGCAAAGAATTGAAGGATAATCTCTCTCTCTCTCCCTCTTTTTTACCTTTGTAGTACTTGAGAATAAACCTAGTGGCGTTTTATCTCCAAGTTATAGCCCTATTTATTTCTTTTTTCTGAAACAGGTCACTAGGTTGCTGAGAATCTTGCTAAGTTGCTGAGGCTATCCTCAAACCTGCAATCCTCCTGTCTCAGCCTCCCAAGTACTAAGATGACAGGTGGGCACCACTATGCCTCACTAATTCTATTGTTAGCCCAAGATGATCCTTGTTAGGATTTCAGTTGTAAGGTGTTTTGTAGTAGATGACATTGATATTGATTGACTGATTGATTGATTAGAAGTCTTTGGCATGAATGAATGAATGAATGACAATGGAGTCATAATGATCTTTAGAGAAAATTATTATTATTAGAGAAAGAAGGAAGTTGAGGAGGCTGGGGAGGAGAAAGATATCTGTCTTAGCTTTCCTTCCACCAGTGTCTTTCTTATATTGAGGATTTTAACCAAAACATTGTAAGAAATAATTAATCACAGGAAATAGCAAAGCAGTCATGGGGTGAGTCCGTGGAAAACATCAAGGTAGTCATGGATGAATCAGGGGATGAAAGGGTAAAATTCTGAGAAATAAAGAAGTTGTCAGGGTCTCTGCTTATCATCAGGGTCCCTGCTTATCAGTCTCATTTAATCCTTGGGTGAGCAGTTTGGGCCCCTCCGAAAAGGAGGGGTGAGGTCACCTCAAAGCTGATGATTCAGAAGGCTCTCAATAGTGCTTACACCAGTAGTGCAAGCTAAACTAAAGAGAAGCTTCCTGGTTAACAGATTAGTAACTAAAATAAAGCACAACAGGCCGGTGAAGGTTGGATTCTGTTCTACAGAGTCTTGAAATGGAAGGAGTGACATCGAGTGAAGGACATCTCATTCATTCTAAAGTAATAAATCAAAGACAAGCTTACGGTAAGAAACCAGGATAATTGCTTCGGGACCCCCAGGAAGCCAGTGGTGAACAATGTCGGTATTTCTTAAACTTGTCGCTCATGAAAATTAAAGAGTGAGCCAGGCATGAGGGCACATGCCTGTCATCTCAGTACTTGGGTACAGGAGGATAACATGTTTGAGTACACTTCAGCAAGTAGTGAGACTCTCATCAACTTAGTGAAACCCTGTTTCAAAATAAAAATAAAATAGAGCTGGGGATATAGCTCAGAGGTAGAATGCCCCTAGGTTCAATCTCTAGTGCCACAAAAAAAAGAAAAAAAAAGAAGAAAGAGTTCACATTTCCTTTTACAAAGATGTTACCCATTTATATGATAATATTTTTTCTTTTTGGTACTAGGAATTGAAATAACCAGGGGTGTTCTACTTCTTCTGTGTGTGTGTGTGGTACTGGGGTTTCTGGAAGCCCTTATACCTCCAGGCTACACTCTCAGACCTATATTTTACTTTTTTATGTGGAAAAAGGGTCTCTTAAGCCAGAGAGGCTGGCTTCGAACCTGCGCGATCCTCCTGTCTCTGCCTCCCAAGTGTGGGGATGACAAGCGTGCACCACCGTGCCCTGCAGGGGTGTTCTACTTCTAAGCTATACCACTAGCTCTATTTTATTTTTATTTTGAAAGAGTCTCATTACATTGCTGAGACTGGCCTTGAACCTGTGATCCTCCTATCTCAGCCTCCCAAGTACTTGATATATGGTGGTTTTTAATGGGATATAAATATTAATTTAGCACACATTTTTTGCACCTTCCTCAGTGTCTGCTGCTATTTCAGGGTCTGAGATGTAGTGGGGCATAGGCTCAGTTCCATCATGACCAATTCTTTCTGGGTGGACTCTTAAGAAGACAGAGACCCTCTGTAAAGTGGTGCCCAGTAGATGAGTCTGCATATGGTTACCATAGCATTTTTCTTCTGATTCAATCAGTCCCTGTTTTAGTTCTCTTTGGTGTGATATTGCCTTGCCATAATCTTAGTCTAAAAACGACACACATTTATCATTCTATGGTTCTGAGAACCAGAAGTCTAATCCGAGTCCCAGAAAAACCAAGGTGTCCTAAGGTCTCTTTCTTCTCCTTCAGAGAAGAAGCTGTCTCTGCCTTTTCAGCATCTAGAGGTGGTCAGTACTCCATGGCCAGAGGTGGTCAGTACTCCATGGCTAGAGGTGGTCAGTACTCCATGGCTAGAGGTGTTCAGTACTCCATGGCTAGAGGTGGTCAGTACTCCATGGCTAGAGGTGGTCAGTACTCCATGGCTAGAGGTGGTCAGTACTCCATGGCTAGAGGTGGTCAGTACTCCATGGCTAGAGGTGGTCAGTACTCCATGGCTAGAGGTGGTCAGTACTCCATGGCCCATGGCCACATCTTTCCTACTTCTGTTTTCCTCCTCATACCTTCTTCTCAGCTCTGACCTCCTGCCCCCCCTTACCAGGGACCCTATGATACTATTGGGTCCATCCAAATAACCCAAGATAAATTTGCATTTCTCCATTAGATTAAACCAGAGTCACAGCTGCAAAGTCCCTTCTTCAACAAGGTGGCATGTTCGTAGACTTTAAGGCTAGTACGTGGGCATTCTTGGTGGCCAATTATTCTGCATATCAGCTTGATCAATATTTGAATACCGTCTTGTTTAACTCTGATACTTCTGATTAAGGTGTGCACTTTAGTTCATCATAAATAAATTAATATTGGTTTGTAACTTGGGAAAAATGTTAGACATCACCATTAAAAATTCCTGGTGTGTTCTACTGGGTATATATGGGAACTCTGTGCTAATTTTGCAGTAATCCCATAAATGCAAGATTATTCTCAAATCTAAGCATATTAAAACTGATATTGTCAGCCAATCTTCAAAGTGTAGAGAATCCACCCAGTGTGCGGCATTCTGCTATAGAAGCAGCTGAGTGACCGGGAGTCCAGGCTGACCTGTCGATTGAGGCATGACTTCACCTTAATTAAAGTTCTACAAATGACTTGTCCTATTGGTTCAGGTCAATTCTCTGGTGGCTTTTGGAATTTGAGATGGCAATTCATGAAAATCCAGTAATTACACAGCTAATTATCTAATTGCCCCTGTGGTCTGCAGCAAGGAGGAGGAAGTCAGTGAGTTTTGAGAGAGGGTGGTGCCTCTTCCCAGGCTGTGGAGAAGTCAGGCACCCTGAAGCTCTGGGCAGCATCGGGGGCTGCTGGGACAGACAGGTGACACTTCTTTTCCCCATGGCGCTTGCAGATCAGAGCGATGTCAAATGGTATTAAAGGCAGACTCATCTTTGCTCATTGAGTGTTTTTTTTTTTTTCCTGGCAAAATACATCTGTTTCTGGGGGCAGTCTGCTTTGCCTCAGGCATGGCTGTGTAAGGCCTGGGTGGGCAACTCAGGTATTGTGTGGAAAGGAAGGAAGGGGATGGAGAGGGGAGGCATCGGTGAAGAAGATGCCTGTGGCTAAGAATAATGTAAATCCCGTATTAGAACTTTAAGCAAGGTGCGGAGCCATTACCGCCTTCAATTATTTTGATGCTTCCAGGCAAATGTTTTCAGGTCTGATATATTAGTCTACTTGGCATTCAACAAATGATGGTGTGTTTTCATGGAGTGATACCCATTTGCAGAGGCAGGAGCTCATGCCATTCAGGCTGTTTCCTGTCGGCACGGAGAATCCCATTAACATGCCTATTACTAAGGCGAGGTGGTCACCTTGAATTTTTGGGAAGGGGGAGAGGACTGCAACTCTCTAAGGAGATGTTGAAAGGCTAGGAAATACCAGACAAGGCAAAATTGGCATTTTATTTTTGGGTTGCATTTGAAGCTATGAATCTTGGAGCTATAACAAAACATTTACACTTATTCGATCTCATTGTGGCTCTCTAGCTAAGTAAATTTCTCTCCTAACCTTCCCCAATGAGAATTAGGAAGCACAACAAGCCAGGCATGGTAGCTCATGCCTATAATCCCAGTACTTGGGAGGCTGGGGAGGGAGGATCCTATGTTCAAGATTCTGTGTCCAAATAGAAATACAATAGGGCTGGCGGGATATCTCAGAGGTAGAATGTCCCTGAGTTTCATCCCCAGAACCAAGGAAGGAAGGAAGGAAGGAAGGAAGGAAGGAAGGAAGGAAGGAAGGAAGGAAGGAAAACATGAGGATCAATTCATTGAATCCTCCGTCGTAACTTGGTGGGATACATATTTTTGTTTATGCACTTTTTTAGGAGAGGAAATGAAGGATTAAAGAAGTAAACTCACAGAAAAACGAACCTTTTACTTAGAGAACTGGGACCAGATTCCATGCTCTGTAATCAATAGCCCATCATCTTTATACCACACAACCTGCCAATCACCTGTTCTTGGCAGCCTCGCTTATTGTCCCAGTGCTACCACCGTTTCTCAAATGTATCTGCATATTCCTTCCAAAAGAGAGCCCATGGGCTTGCAAAGCCACCCGGCCTCAGCACTTCCACACTCATCATAAACACACACGTTCTACACTGAGAGTATAGCCTCATCTTATGGCCAGCTCTTCCCATGGCTTTTATCTGAACAGTCATATCCTTCCTAACCTGCTTCTCACACGTATCGGCTCAACAAACTTTAACAAACGAACTTACAATTGCTAGTAGATCATCAACAGCATAGCTTTTTCTGGGCTCCTTGGAGTTACGGTTATTGATTCTCACTAGAAGATCCAATCACATGTTTCCAATCATTTTATTTTGCACGGGAGCAGGTTGGTTTCAACGGCATAAAGGTTTCGGGGACTTGGAAGTATCATGAGCTAATTCTATAAATAAATCATAGTATGTCATGCTTAGATATAGAATGTCCCCTAATGGTCAGAGTTGATGTCATTAAGTCCTGAGGGCTGTAATCTCATTTGTGGATAAGACTATTTTAATGGATTTACTGGGCAGTTGCCTAGGCAGGTAGGGTGTGGCTGGAGAAGTTGGGTCCCTGGGGCTGTGGCCTTAGGGACTCTGCTTTTTGTCTTTGAATCTACTTGCTTGTCCTTGTTATCTTGCTCCCAGCCTCCATGATGTGAGAGCAGAGCCCTCTCTCTCTCCCTCTCTCTGCTCTGGCCACCATGCCTTGAGCTCTGCAGACCTGGCCTAAGATGGACTGAACCCCAAATCTCCAAAAACCTGTGAGCAAAGAAACCTTCCTATCTAGAGTGTAAACTTTTCTGGATAGTTGAAGGACACAGATTCCCTGCACTCTAACAAACACTTTATACCCTTCAGAACCTGAGCTGCTTCAACCTAACACTGGAGCACATGGCCCTGAGTCTCCAGGAGAACAGACACATTCAAACTTTATCTTATCTTTATTATTTTTAGTTTTTGTGGTACTTGGGATTGAACACTGGGTAGGAACGTTCTACCTCTAAGCTACACCTTCAGCCTTATTTATTTATATTTATTTATTGCAGTACTGAGGATGGAACTCAGGGGCATTCGATCTCCAAGCTACATCCCCAGCCCTATTTTTTGGTCTTTTTATTTGTGAAACAGTGTCTCACTGAGAGACCCTGTTTTTACTAAACTTTCTATTTTTGCCTTACTAAGTAGCAGAGGCTGCTCGTGAACCGTGGTCCTCCCATCTTAGCTTCCTGCATGCTGGAATTACAAATATGTGCCACCACACCCAGCTTTATTTATTTATTTATTTATTTTTTTTTTATTTTTACTTTGAAACAGGATCTCACTAAGTTCCTAATGGTCTTGCTGAATTGCTGAGGCTAGTTTCAGATCTGCGATCCTCCTGTCAGCCTCCCAAGTACTGGGATTGCAGGTATGTGCTACTGTACCCAGACCCATACTTTTTCGTATTCTAGCAGTTTGCTCAGTTCCCACTCAGGGAATATGACCACAGTTCTGTCCAGGACAACTAACGCTCTTCACCCTAGCCAGGGGCTTTGAGCTGGATTCTTCCTGGACTAACATATTTCACTCCCGACACTCAAGGATTGGTTTAATCACCTTGCCATAAGTGTTATCCTTGTCAAATCACAGTGTGTGTGTGTGGCGATCTGATTAAACTTATTGATCCAATTTTAGTGTGACTGAGTTATTGATGTGGATGCGAGTTAGCTTATTTGTCTACAGCTGGAGGCCACTAACAGAATTTGAAGAGAAATGATGCCTGGCTAGCACTCGGCATGGGTGAGAGCATGTCTAATTCAGAGATGTGCGTGCAGGACAGGGCAAGGTGTCGGGGACATTACAGTCGGCCAGAAGATCTCTGGCACATTAACCTCAGCCCTGGCATGCTCTCTGTCAGGTTACCAGGTAACTTTGAAATAAATAAGGATCACACTCCATATAATTTCCTTCTTTTTTTAATGTTTAAATTTTTTATTGGTGCATTGGAGTCATACATCTTAATGGAGCACAAGATGGTAGAGGCACACATGCACACATCACTCATTTAGCCCTACCCCAATTCCCACCCCGTTCCCTCCCCCTCCCTCCTTCTCATCTTTGGCTTCAGAGTTGACTTTGATATATTTGTGCATGTACATCATGTACATTAGGAAATTTCCCTCTTCCCCTTCCCATCACCCCCTGTTAGGTCTCCTTATTTGCTCTTCTATGGTTTCTTCTCTTTTGTTTAGAGTTTCTCCTATGACCTTTTTTTTTTCTTCCTAGTTTCTGCATATTAGAGAAAGCGTCCAATTTCTTACTTTTCCATTGTGTGTATATATCAGTTTCTTTTTTGCAGTACCGTGAATGGGACCCAGGGACATTCTACCTCTGAGCTATACACTCCATTCCTATTTTTTATTCTTTATTTTGCAAAAGAGCGTCACCAAGTTGCAGAGGACCTTTCCAAGTAGTTGAGGCTGGCTGCAAACCCAGATCCTCCTGTCTCAGCTGCCCAAATGCTGGGATTACAAGCGCATGCCACCACACCCCACCTTATGCCACAGTTTTGTAATCCGTTCACCTGTTGATGGACACCGAAGCTGCTTTCACACTTGGGCTATTATAAATTGTGCTTCTGTGAACATGGATATGCCGGCATCACTATAATATTCTGACTTTAATTCTTTTCCTAAGATGCCCAGGAGCAGTATTGCTGGGTCATATGGTGGCTCCATTTCTGATCTTCTGAGAAACCTCCACACTAATGCCCATATTGGCCATATTAGTTTGTACAAGAATGTTTAAGAGTTCCTATTTCTCTACATCCTTGCTAGCATTTATTATTATTATTATTATTATTATTATTATTATTATTATTAGTGTGTGTGTGTGTGTGTGTGTGTGTGTGTGTGTGTGTTTGCAGTACCAAGGATGAAGCCCAGGGACATTCTAACTCCAAGCTACATCCCCAGCCCTATTTTTTTTTTTTTTGAAACAGGGTCTCACTGAGTTGCAAAGGGCTCACGAAATAGCTGAGGCCGTCTGTGAACCATGATCCTCCAGTCTCAGCCTCCCGAATACTGGGATTGCAAGTGTGCGCCCTCACACCCGGCTTATTCTTTATTTTGAAACAGAGTCTCACTGAGTTGCAAAGGGCCTCACTTAATAGCTGAGGCTGTCCCTGAACCATGATCCTCCTGTCTCAGCCTCCCGAGTGCTGGTATTACAAGGGTGCGCTGCCACGCCCGGCATTGTGTTCTTGATGGCTGCTCTTCTTAAATGTAATTAGCTGGAATTATTTCACTTTGCAAGAAAATGAATGGGAGTTGAGGATGTTATGCTAAAAGATACTATTAATTTTCCAAAAGCAAATAGTCATGTGCTTTCTATCATCTGTGGAGGCTTGATAGACATTGGGAAATGATAGAACAGCAGAGACTCAGATGAGGTGATAGAGGGGTTTTGGGGTAGAGACATAAAGAAGGTAACAGTTGAAATATGGCTAGATACTTATATAAATCACCAATGCCAATTTCAACGATAAGTGTGGGAAGGAGAGGGATGGAATGGGATACACAGGGAAATGTTCCAAGAGTTGTGTGCATGGAGAGTCCTGTCACTGTATAACTCAGTATGATGTATAATTGCAAGGCACCGCTAAAAGAAAAACAAAGTTCCTATGACTGACACGATACTGAATCCCAGGAGCGGAATATGCTTTATGTCATCAAGTCCAAAGCACCTGTTTCTTACCCCGGGCTAGAAATTCATATGTTAAATATAATAGATTTTTAAAAGGACATTGGACATGCTGGGTAAAATAAGCCACTCACAAAACCCAAATACCATACGATTCCACTTACACGATGGACCCAGAACTGTTCAAATTTGCAGGGATGGGAAGCGGAATGGTGAATGCTGGGGGAAAGGGGCCAAGGAATAGTTGTTGAATGGGTGCAGAGTCTCATCTCTGCAAGGTGCAAACAGTCCTGGAGGTCACTTTCTCAAGAAAGTAAATGCATCAGGTATGCCTGCACTGCGCACTCATATAGAGATGGTTAAGATAGTTAAATGTATGTGGGAGCCAGGGGTGCTGGGGCACACCTGTGATCCCAATACTTGGGAAGCAGAGACAGAAGAATCCCAGGTTGGAAAGGTCAGCCTCAGTGATGTAGTGAGACTGTCAGAGCACCTCAGACTTCCAGTTCATCTTTCCCTCCGTTCCCTTCTCTCCTGGACTTTGGCCCTTGGGGTTCTCGCCACCTTGAGAACCAGGAGTTTCAATTCTGTCTCTACATTCTCATGAGGTTTCGGAGGATGCTGCCTGGTGTCCATTGGACGTTAGGCTGTTTGCGGAGGCTCACGCCCCGTGACGCTTACAACCAGCAAACAGCGGCTGGGTTAAAGTTGTGAGAAGCTGCAGACAATAGGACCAATATTTGAAAAAGTTTTTTTCTCAAAATAAAAAATAAAGAAAAGGGGCTGAGAATGTAACTTGGAGGTAGAATGCACCCCAATACAAAAAAAATTAAATTAAGCTAGGTGACTGGGCATGGGAGTGCACATTTGTAACCTCAGTACTTGGGAGGCTGGGACAGGAGAATAGCAGGTCTGAGGGCAGTGCTAGCAACTTAGTGAAACTCTCAGCAAACTAGTAAGACTCTATTTTTTTAATTAAAAAATATAGAAAAAGGGCTGGGAGTATCTTGAAAATAGAATGCCCCTGGTTTAATCCCCAGTATGAAAAATTAAAAAAAATGTTGAAAATTATTTTAGGTGTGTTTGCCACAATCAAAAACATTTTAAACATCCATGAAGCGTAGTGATTTAAAATAAAGCCAATTCCATCAACAAACAAACAGCAAGCTGATTGTCCATACACCTGAAACCACTATAAGTTGTTTTCTTTGAACTTTTATATTATTTACTGGTTTTGTTTATCGGTACACTGTGATCATACATAGATACAGCTCAGGGGAATAGAGATACACGTGCCCACAGCATCCACGGAGCCCTCCTCCAATCCCCGCCAACCCTACCCCCTCTCCCTCCCCACCTTCCCAGGCTCAGCACAGTGATTAATAAGTTTGTGTGTATACATCATATCCACTGAGGAGTCTCCCTCTTCAAGTCCTCTGCCCATCTCCCTCAGTTAGGCCCCCTCCTTCACTCCACCAAGGTTTCTCCTCTTCCATCTGGAGTCCTCCTGTGTCCCAATTTCTCCCTACCTTCTCCAAAAGAGGGAGAACACCCTACCTTTCACTTTCTGTATCTGCCTAATCTCACCATAATGTTCTCCAGTCCCATCTATTTCCCTGCAAATGGCATAATTTTGTTCTTCTTCATGGCTGAGTAGTAGAATTCCATTGTGATATATATCCCATAGTTTTGTAACCCATTCATCGGTTGGTGGCCATCTTGGCTGGTTCCATGAAAGTTTTTAATAGAATTGTTTGATATAGGAAAATCTACGGACAACTCAGAGCACAGAATGTAAAACGTAGGTACGTCTCAACAGTCTTCTGTGAATATTCATGGGCACTGATACCAAATGCTGACTGTGGGACTCCGTTCTTCCCTGCACCGTGTGGTCCTCCTGTCATGCACTCAGACAGCCATTAGCTGTAATTTTCATCTCCTTAGAACTGTGAGGTTGCTGAATGCTATGTTTAGCTCCTCGGTCTCTTAATGAGGTCTCTCTCTGCAGGTTCTGTGTGTCTTTTGCTGTGCAGATGAGGCACTAGCAAAAGCCTGGAGCTGAGAAGCACCTCAGACTCCCTAGTTCATTTTCCCCTCCATTCCCTTCTCTCCTGGACTTTGGCCCTTGGGGTTCTCACCACCTTGAGAACCAGGAGTTTCAATTCTGTCTCTACACTCTCATGAGGTTTCTGAGGATGCTGCCTGGCGTATATTGGATGTTAGTTTGTTTGCAGAGGCTCACGCCCCATCACACTTACAACCGGCAAACAGCGAGGGGGTTAAAGTTGTGAGAAGCTGCAAACAATAGGACCAATATTTGAAAAAGTTTTTTCTTAAAATCAAAGTTTTGAAACATATGGTCTGTCTCTCTTGAATGCTCCCCAATGCCCATATTTATTTATTTGTTTTGGGTAGTACTAGGAATTGAACCAAAGGCTATTCTACCTTTGAGCTTCATCCCCGGCCCTCTTTATTTTATTTATTTTATTTTTTGTTTTGAAACAGAATCTCACTAGGTTGCTGAGAATCTTGCCAGGATGCCGAGGCTGACTTTGAACCTGCAATCTTTCTGTCTCAGTCTCCCAAGTACTGGGATTACAAGCATGAGGCACCATGCCTGGCCTCTCCATCACCTTAACAAAAAAGCATTATAGGGCCAGGAATAGCGGTGCACCACTATATAATATATAATTACAATGCACCAACTACACTGGTGCACCTGTAATCCTTAACTCAGAAGACTGAGACGGGAGAAACACAAGTTCAAAGCTAGCCTCAGCTACTCATAAAGACCCTATCTGGAAATAAAGAACGAAAAATGTCGGGGGTTAAAGTCAGTAGTGCATCATTCCTAGTTTCAACCCCCCAATACTCAAATAAAATATTTTAAAATATTTTGCCAGGTGTTTTAGTTCTTCTTGGTGGGAGATTTAGTAAGCTACAATCTTTGAAATTGATTGTCCCTTACCCAGGAGCAAATCTACTTCACATATGTGCAGTGATGTGATCTTTTGTGCATTGATTTTTTTATGTATTTCTTCTATTTTTGTTTTATCAAGACAATCAGAAACCCGAGTCACAAAAGGTAATTCTGGGGCAGAGAGCCAGGCATGGTAGTGCACACTTGTAATCCCAGTACTTGGGAGGCTGAGCCAGAAGGATCTCAGGTTCTAGGGTAGGCTCTCAGTAATTTAGTGAGACCTGCAGCAACTTAGTAATAAAGATGAATAAATAAATGAATAAATAAATAAATAAATAAATAGGGCTGGTGGTATAGTTCAGAGGTAGAACATCCCTGGATTCAATCTCTATTACAAAAAAAAGAATTTATCTCAGATAATATACTTGAAAATTAAAACCCAAACTCACTTTTATCTGAAAGCAGCAATAAAATGAATAATGTTATTCAGATCAATATAATTTCCTCTGGTATTCACTGGAAGATGTAGGCAGTGACATTTCATAATTATGTTTATTTATTTCCAAAAGAAAGATGTTTCATTATTATCTGTATAAAAAAAAAATCTCTGATTGGCACAAACAATAACCCTTCAACAAGCCCTTGTTGGAAGGCAGGAGGAGGGAGATTCCAAATTCCATTGTGAGTAACGTGACCAGAATATTTCAGGAGGTGATACTTTGGGGATGTGATATGACACATTGGGGAATGACATCGCGGTTCTCAAGGATTTCTTTCTTTTTTTTTAATGGGTGCTTTGTAATTCTGTATCATACTGAGGAACAGAAGGATGGAAATATCCATGCACATAATTCTGGGATCACTTCCATCTGGCATCCCACCCCTGCTCCCCTTCTCTATGTCCATGTATTTGAGATTGACACTGGTAGTTAAACATTCATACCCACATAGCATTATTTCACCGGTTACCTTCCTTCCTTCTGTGTTCCTCCCTCCATCCATCCCTCCGTTGGAGTCTCTGCTTATCTACCTGAGGTTACTCTTGTTTCTCAAATTCTGCCTAGCTTCCACAAATGAGATAAAACACACAGCTATTTGCTTTGTGAGGCTGGCCAATCTCACTTTGCACGATATTCTCTGGTTCCCTCAGTTTTCCTACGAGGGCCATCATTTTGTTTTTATTTATGGCTGAATAAAATTTCATTGCATGAACAAACCACAATTCTGTGATCCATTCGTCTGTCCATGGACACCTAGGCTGGCTCCATACTTTGGCTACTGCGACCTGTGCTTCTAGAAACATAGGTATTCACGTATCCCTGTAATACTCTGGCTTTGATTCCTTTGGAAAGATGCCCAGGAATTCTCTCTCTGGAGCCTATGATGGTCCCACTCTCAATCTGTGGAGAAATCTCCACACTGATCTCCGTAGCAGCTGTACTAGTTTGCAGTCCCACCAGCGGTGTCTAAGAGTGTCTATTTCCCCATATTCTCACTAGCAATGGTTGTGTTATTCCAGCCTTAAAATCCTAGGTGTACGGTATTGTGGACGTTATGGCATCCTGGACTGCATGGACCTCATTATTCCAGAGTCGCCTTCTCCAGGGACCTGTACACAGGACCTCGAGAGTCTTAGTAGGGGAGAAAATAATAAGGGTTCCCCTTGTGGGAGGAGTTGCTCTGCGGTTAGGACCTGGCTGCTTTGCACGCAGAGTTCTGTGTTTGCCAATTTATTAAACACTGACATTTGTAACTCTGTGGCTTTGATCCTCACCCGCACATAAATTTAAATGCATAAGTATTCTGAGCCATTCCTGGCCTGGGATTGTACTGGATCATATACCCAGCTCTGAACAAATAAAATATACCCATTTCTTACACCTATTTCTTAGGCCTGAGTCGCAGGCTGCTTTCTGAGCCAAGGAGCGCTTTGACTCCTCTCTTATGGTTAGCTACAGAATATCCCTTCAAGGGCTCACATATTAATGTTCAAAGCTGATGTCATTAAGTCATCAGGGAGTCAGTCTGTTGTAATGGATTTACTGAGTGGTACACTAGGCAGGCGGGCTGCCGCTGGAGAAGGTGAGTCCCTGGGGGTGTGGCCTGAGGGACTGTGCCTTTTGCCTTTGACTCCCATCGCTTGAGCTCTCCCTACCATGATGTGAGAGCAGGGCCCTTGCTCTTTCCCTCTCTCTTTGTCCTGCTGCCACGCCCTGTCCTGAGACCTGCAGACCTGGACTGACACGAGCTAAACCCAAAAATCTACACACACACACGCACACACACACGCACACGCACGCACACACACAGTGAGCACATAAATCTCCCTTTCTCTAAGTCGTGTGGTCGGGCTTATTGGGTTCGCCTGTTCCCTGAGACATTCTCTAGACGCATAGAGAGTAGGGATGGTAGTATCCCCGAAGGAAACTTAGGGGGTGCTAAGAGCCAGTGTTTCCAGGGCACAGAAACAGATGCAGCTAAGTACCTCATTGAAGGTGCAATGTGAATTCCAAGTGTGAATGCATTTCTGAGTCAGCCGATACAATCGCTCATTGTCTTCCGTGATGTGCCAGTGTGTCTGCACCCATATCCCTGCGCGATTATTTTTAGTAGTGCAATATAAAATACTTATACCACGTTGATTTCTGAGGACTAGAGACTTTGTGCAGAGGCGATGGCCTGATACTGTCTATTAGTTCAAGTTTCAATTACAGCTAAAAGGAGACCTTGGTATTAGCTTTTAGACAGAGAGAATGATAACGTAAGAAAGAGAAGGAGAGGGAAATGAGCGAGATGGAGCATCTTTGGGGAAGACAGAGCTCTGGCCTGGCATGGACCATGTCTCTGTGGTCCCCTTCTTGCTTGGTAACAGCATTCATAATGCTGAGAAAATGGCCAGACTTTTCTATTTTTCCTGGGAAGAAGGTCAATAGCAAACTTTACAGGAATACCATCTCGAGAGTAAAAGCACAGTCAAATGCAGAAGAATCGATAGCACAGAGGAATAGACCTCAGCTTTGTGATCTGTTTACCTCTTGATGAATACCTCGGTTGGTTCCTTAACTTGGCTGTTGTGAATTTTGCTGCTACGAACGTGGCTATGTGCTCTCCCACTCTACAATTCTGACTTGAGTAGCTTTGGAAAGATGTCTAGGAACGGTATCACTAGATCATTAGGCGGTTCCATTCCCAATCTTCTGGGAAAACACCATACTGATCTCCATAGTGTCTGTACTAGTTTGCAGTCCCACCAGCAATGTTTAAGCGTTCCTATGTCCCCATATCCTCAATAGCATTGATTACTGTTTGTGTTTTGCCAGCTTGTACCTCCCCCAAACCCAAGGTGACTGCTTCAATGTCAAATTTACCACCAGAAGAAGTGAAACACGAGACCTGTCACCAGAATAGCAAGCTCCTGGATCTCTCTGTATTTCCAAGCTACATTGGCCCTGGGCCTGTGTGGGCTGTGCTTTGAAATAGCTAACTGTGATGGCTGTGATCAGTTGCAAGGGCTTGGCAGCCAGCAGTCTCATTACAGCGTCCTTTCTGAGCACAGGTGAAATAGAATGGAAAGCAAGTTGGGCTCTGAGACTGCGATTCTGATGCTCATTGCAGGTGCTGATAACTCAAGAATGTCCCTGCTGCTTTGGGAGGGACCTCTCCCGAGGGCTGACTCCAAATTTGATGGATGGTTAGAGTCGCCACCTGCAGAGACTGGCTTGTTAGAGTTGCCACTGTGGTTTCATTGACTATCTGTCTTGTTTCCTCTCCCTGACCTTGAAAATCCTACACGACCACTGGATTTGCATGCGTGCATCACCTGATCTCCATGGCAACCGAGCCAGGAAAAGTCAGAGCAGAGACCAGGGTTGCGGTGTCCACATGTCTAAGAGGCGTTTGATCTAAATCAGAGCTTTTGCAGTCTCGTATCTATTGACATTACCAAGCAGACAGTCTTCTGTTGTGAGGGCTGTCTTGTGTAGAATGCTGAGAGACACTCTTGGCCTCTGCCTGCTAGATGCAAGCCACCACTGTGACAACGTAAATTAATCTCCATGTGTTGCCAATGGTGTCCTGTGGAAGCAAATCCCTACCAGTTCAGAAATGCCCAACTAAGCCATTGGAATCTAAAAGTAAATAGGATGAAGTTTTTATCATAAAACATATAGTTCCTTTGCATTTTTCCATAGGGATTGGCTCTGAAGTTTTGTCTGGTGGCCCAGGGAAATTAGCAACTACCTCCTTCATAGGGACTCCACAAGGTCCTAAAAAGAATGCGAAACTCTTTAATCAAATTATTATTAATTGAAAGAACATTTATTCAGTTAACGAAGTATCTTAGTGGGGTTTTCCTTTTATAAAAGAGGTATGTGCCCCTCGTAAATAATTGTGTGTGTGTGTGTGTGTGTGTGTGTGTGTGTGTGTGTGTGTGCTGGAGATCGAACCCAGGGGCATTCTACCTCTTAGCTACACTCCTGGCCCTATTTTATTTTTTAGTTGGGAACAGATTCTCCCTAAATTGCTGAGAGTCGCACTAAGTTGCTGAGGCTGGCTCAAATCTGCAATCCTCCTGCCTCAGCCTCCCAAATACTGAAATTACAGGCATGTACCACCACTTTTAGATTTTAAATACTTTTTAAAAGTATTGTCTGAGCTATACAGACCCAGCTGCACATACCTGTAATCTCAGTACTTAGGAGGCTGGACAGGAAGATCACAGGTTTGAGGAGAGCCTCAGTAACTTAGTAATGTCCTCAGCAACTTAGTGAGACCCTGTTTCAAATTTTTAAAAAATGGGCGGGGAGATCGCATGCCCCTGAGTTCAATCTCCAGTACCACGAATAAACAAAAAAAAGCATTGTGTGTGAAAGTAAGATCTGAATGTTCATCTCCCAATCAATCAGAACATAACAAAGGAAATTGGAAGACGCTCCTTCTTCCCCACAAATCCTCTCCCGAGGCAGATATGCCAGGCTTCCTGGGCCCATGTTTCTGATATTGCACAATTTAAAACTATAACCACCTTGGGGAAAGACTTAGGAGGCTGTCGAAGCCAGCTGGCAATAGTACAGGTTCTGAAGAGAGGCGTGAGGATGAAAGAATATAACTCTAAGAATTTAATTCAAATAATATTTAATTCTAACATGGAAGGATTGCCAGTCCACTCCCGGGTTGATATATCTACTGGCGGATGATCGGGTTTATTCTCTTGTGGTATTTATAGTTTTTAGCTTCAGGTACCCCGGACGAAAGAGACAAGTCTAACGTTCGGGCAGGTCAAACATTACCCTGGTGCAACACAAACCTAATCTTAGCTCAGACAGAACAATAGCATCATTAGTTCTGAGAGAGTCTTAATTACTTTGGAACCTCCATGACCCCAAACCTTGTTGACTCTGGGTGGAAGGACAGTCAGAAGTATTCTTTTAGTAAAGATAAGGGGAAGACCTTAATGGCTCCCCTCAGGAGGCATCTCAGACTTTTATGAAATGAGCCGAGGGGCTGGTATGTTACCTACACTATGGCTTTTGCCTGTGATGGAATGTTCTTCCTATATTTTGTGGTAGGTTCATGTAGGTTTTGTTCTATTCTATTAAGATATCCTTTCATCAGAGATGGCTGCTCTGCTTTTTATTTTTTAATTTTTGGTACTAGGGATGGAACCCAGGGACATTCTACCTCCAAGCTTTACCCCCAGCCCTATTTTTAATTCTTTATTTTGAAACAGGGTCTCACTAAGTTGCAGAAGGCCTCACGAAGTAGCTGAGGCTGTCCATGAACTGCGATCCTCCTGTCTCAGTCTCCCAAGTGCTGGGATTACAAGCATGCATCACCACACTGGAATATTTTTTTTTAATTTTTAAATGGTTGGTGTCAATCCATTGAATGTACTTTATGCCATTCTTATTGTGACTAGCAGTTTGAAAGTCAAGGCTCAGGAGACCAGATTTAGCCCATAGGTGCCTGGCTTTTGCACAGGCATTGCTAAAAGCAGACATCCCTGGCCTGGGATTGGGAACTGGCCTTCAAAGAGTCATATGTGTGTTCCTGTTTATGAGTAAGGGGAGGCACAGAAGCCAAGGTCACGGCTGAGATAACTCAGTGCTCACCGTGAAATTCAACGCAGGAGGTTTGCAGGAAGGTGGCTTCGGAGAAACTTGTGAAATTACCTGTGTCAAGATCGTGAGATTGCCAAGGTCCTGAGATTCTTGGCCCGGCCATTTGAGTTCTGCTGGGTCAGGGGTCCTAGGCTCCCACCAGGGACTGTTTCCATCAGGAGACTCACTCGGCGATGGTTTCTGTGAATCAGGGTTGTGACACCTGAAGGTTGTGATACTCATCCCACTGAACCAACAGACTGGACCAGGGGACCCACACTGACGGTGGTGACTGATTCTAATTACCAGAGGACATTTGCTTGTTGCCAAGTAAGAATGGCAAGGAGAACATTACATGAAATCCAGTGATCCGTCATGGCTCCTGTTAGTATTTTTCTGCTCAATATTAAGAAAATGAGCCTTGTATCTTATATTTCATATATATTTCATATATATATATTTCATATATATATATATGAAATATATATGAAAATATATGAATATATATGAAATATATATTATATAATATATATTAATTTTAACTAGAAATAATAAAGAAACTTGAGTCTCTCAAAGGGAATTCAAAGAGAATTCTGGGGCAGAGAGCCAGGTGAGGTGGTGCACACCTGTAATCCTGTTATTTGGGAAGTTGAGATAGGAGGATCGCAGGTTCAGTGTCAGCCGCAGCAACTTAGTGAGAGCCTGTTTCAAATTTTAAAATAAAACAGGGCTTAGGGTGTAGCTCAGAGGCAGGAAGTCCTCATATTGAATTTCAAGCGCAAAACAAACACACAAATAAAAAATACAAAAAAAAGAAAATTGAAATTGAAATCATAAGTAATAAAAATAAAGTAGCAGGTAATTAAAAAATAAAAAAGCAACAGTATTAAAAAGGGTTTGGGGAACTGTTGGTCAAAGCATACATACACAGTTCAGTTGGACAGGAGTCATGGGTGGTACATGGAATCTACTATATAGCCCTGAAAAATGCAGTGTGTGTGTGTGTGTGTGTGTGTGTGTGTGTGTGTGTACACATATATAAGTTAAATGCTTTTTTCTAACGTTTGTTTTTACTGCATCTTTACATTTTTTTTTCTGATAAGATCTTACAAAAAAAAACTCCCGACATTTTTTTCTGTAACAAGAGAAAGGTTTTCTCCTTTTGCAAAGGACACACCTCCCCTTCCGTTTTAGCTGGCCATCCATTCGCATTTCCATTTCCACATTGAGAAGACTTCCCAAGGAGGAAATTCACTGGCTGAAGTGACTCCGTCTAGGGTCTCCCTGCCTCCGACCTCACAGGGCCTGTGATGGGAAGGCTGGTTGGGATTTGAGAGTGAATAATATTTGATTTTGAATAGTCATGATGTCCCCAGGGAATCAGTGGCCAAATAGTCACATAAATTTCTAGCCCCTGAAACATAAGATTCCATAATTATACCTATAAAACTAGGGAGAAGTACGGAGAAACATAATTTAAAGAAAAGCATTTGTAATAGAAAAGGGCAAAGATATTATTACCAAAATAGAAAAGATTGGGGGTGGGGGTAAAAGTGGACTTTGCTCCCCACAGGCCCTTCTCCTTCTGCTGTGGTCAACACCTTTGTTCCAATGAAATAAAATGATTGGAGAAAAAAAAAGATAATGGTCTAAAGTCGGGAGGAAAATGGACCTCTCTCGTCATATATTGTCATAAACGAGCCAGTTCCGACAAGTTGTAAAAGTTTCAAGGGCCCTGTGGTTTTAGCTTGCTAACAGTATGGCTAGAAACCCCCCTCCCCCAGCATGTATGCTCTTGCCGAGGTGTCTGCAGAGTACGCGTCTCAAACATAAAAACCAGGGCCAGCTGGACTTTGTGTTGCTCGGGGCTCTGCCAAAGCCCACATTTCTGAGAATTAAGTACAACTTCGTTAGCTGCCGAGGGTCGTTTTGCCCACAAGCCCATCTCAGCCAAATGGAGAATGCTTTCCAGAGACCAATTAGGGTCTGGGTTGCTGCTATAGAGCTGGGAAGAGGCGCCATTTATATGTGTGCTCTCTTGGTCTGGCTCATGAAGGGAAAGATGCAGCCTAGAGGGTTGATGGGATGCTGTAACGGCCTGATTGTGTGTATGTGTGAGTGTGTGTGTGTGTGTGTGTGTGTGTGTGTGTGTGTGTGAGTGTGTGTAGGGAAAGAGAGTCCTGCTAGGTTGCTAGGAGTCACACTAGTACATTGATAAGGCTTTCTTCAAACCTGTGATCCTCCTACTTTAGCCTCCCAAGTACTGGAACTACAGATTATATACCACATTTTCCCAGCTTATCTCTTTTTTTTTAATAGGCAAACAGTGTAACTTAGAGAGGTAGCCACAGAAGACAGACATCACTGAAGCTTGCCTGTTCCAAATCCTACACTTCTAACTCCAGCACCAATCCTTTTCTTCATTTTCCCCCCTCACTGAAATTCTACTTACACTTAGAGGCAAAATGCCAGCAATACTCTGGAGACGCATGCCTTGTGGAATATTTTGATGACACCGAGGACATAATTCACGTTCACGGGGAGTCACCCAGACCAATCTTTTCTGCAAACACATTGCATGGGGCCTGTGAGATGGGGTGTGTGTGTGTGTGTGTGTGTGTGTGTGTGTGTGTGTGTAACTGAGGATTGAACCCAGGGGCATTCTACCTCTGAGCTACACCTCCAGCCCTACTTTTTAATCTTATTTTGAAGTAGGGTCTCACTAACTTGCAGAGGACTTTACACGTCGCTGAGACTGGCCGTGAACCCGCGATCCTCCTGTCTGTCTCAGTCTCCCAAGTACTGGGATTACAAGCGTGCGCCACCATGCTAAACTGGGTTAAAATGTTTTAATCAGCACCAAATGAGTAAAAATGAAAATATAAAGGATTTTATGCAAAGCTCACTGTTAGCTATGTTTGGGGAAGCATTTGATGCTCTGGGATACTGGAAATGGATTTCTTCCACTTGGCAAAGGAGATCTAGGCCCTTAGCATGTGTGATGTGAGCACCTTAACGCCCTCTCCAGCTATGGGCAATCTTCTGAGCCTGGATGCCCAGCTGCAGCCCTGGCTGCAGAAACTTGCTGCCCACCTCTGCAGAACTAGGATGGTGAAGCAGCCCGAGCCCCTGTCCAGAGGAGGGGTGCTCACTCCCTGGGTTCTGTCTACGCACCGTGTATCAGGGAGAGCAATCATAGGCCGCTCTCCACCCAAAGACATCTGCAAACATTCAGTACAACCTATTCCTTCTCCCTGATGCTGGTCACCATTTATCTAACAGTAACTGTGTGCTGATATTATTTTATACAATTTTTCCCAAAAAAAACCATGGGATGGTCACTACCGTGATCCCTTAAAGCATGAGAAATAATAGTAGTTTTTCTCTTGACATGAGGAAATATCAAGTTAATTGATATATGCTGAGAGAGAGAGAGAGAGAGAGAGAGAGAGAGAAAGAGAGAGATTGAAAGAGAAAGAGAGAGAGAGAGAGAGAGAGAGAGAGGATATGTTACCTTAGATTGAACTAGGAGCATTCTACCTCTGGGCTATACTCCCAGACCTTTTATTTATTTATTTGGTTTTTGAAACAGGGCACCGCTAAGTTTCTGGGGTTGGCTTCCAGCCTGTGATCCTCCCATCTCAGGCTCCCAGGTACCTGGATTGCAGGCCTGCACCACCACCACCACATAATAAGCAGTTCCTGCAGCAGACAAGATAGAGAGTCAGTATTGATCACCCAGTGTCCTAGGGCGCCAGCTCGTCTTCCGATGTGCTGCCAGCCTCTACGTAGGACATGGCTGGGCCCATTTCCCTGCCATCTGTCTCCACCCAGCCCAGTTCTCTCTTCCCCAGCAAGCATTTCTCTGAACGAAGGAGTGGAGACGACACAATGGGGACGTCCATCAGAAAACAGATGAGTCCGGCTGATGAAGGGGACGGACACTGGCGCCGTAATGAGCTACTGTATCATAAATGAGCATAAATTATATTGTCAACGCTATTTACTACCATCCATGGCCCAGAGCTTCGCAATTATGTCTATTCAATTATTGCATTCAAAGGACTTTTCAATAAAGTGCTCTTTCTCTGTGGCCAAACAGTCTATTTAGAAGCGTCAGTGGCACATGGCATTCAAACATAGCCACAGAAAGATCCATCCTGGGAGACCTGAAAGAAAATTCTGGGCCAGTCTAAAGTCTCTTGAAAAAAAAAAAACTTTTTTTTTGGGAGGGGGTGGAAGGGTACTGGGGATTGAACCTAGCCATGCTATACTTTTGAATTATACTCCCAGCCCTATTTTATTTTTTTTACTCTGGAACAGGGGTCTCACAAAATTTCTGAGTCTGGCCTTGAACCTGAAATCCTCCTGTCTCAGCCTCCCAAGTTCTGGGAGGCATGGGCCACCATGCCCTGAATAAGAAAAGAAAACAAACGTGCCAAAATTCAGAGAGAAAATTCTGCAAAGAGGAAACATTTCTGAGTTTTTATTTAAACACTATCTGTAAATATTTAAGGAAATGGATTTGGTGGCACACTCCTGTAATCCCAGTGCCTGGGATGCTGAGACAGGAGAATCACAAGTGTGAAGCCAGCTCTGCCACTTAGTGAGACCCTTAGCAACTTAGAGGGATCCCATTTCCAAATAAAAGAGAATGCTGGAGTGTGGCTTGGAGGTAGAACATCCCTGGGTTTAATCCCTAGTACAATACACACACACACACACACACACACACACACACACGGACTCTTTTAAAACATGATTGAAGTATCTATACCATTCCAAAGTATAATGAAAAAATATTATTAATATCATTGCATATTCAGTGTCAGAGTTTCAATACCTGTATGCGCTTTCTTTTTTAACCTCTACTCTATCGTCCGTGGGTGTTAGGTTTCTTTCTTTCTGTAGATAATCTAGGCTGCTTTTCAATCCTTTCTTCCCACCAAACTTAGCAAATCCCGTAATTACATTCATCGCTGCTCCGGTCTCCACAGCTGTGCGTCTCCTCATGGCCGAACTTGGTTTTCTGTAGGAGCGGCTAAATAACCCAATTATCCAAACAAAGCCCGGCTTAGCTTGGTTTGAAAATTGAATTGTGTAACCAGCCTAGTGGAAAGTCCCATCAGTGTATTGGGAGAAATGTAGTTAGCTTTTAAAAGAATCAAAGTGAGCATTAACCTCTGGCTACGCAGCAAGCAGCAGCGAGATTCACAGTCGTGAGGGCAGGAAGATGGACGTGAGCGTCTTCTCACTGGACAATAAGTCATTCTTGTTTAATGGTGATGATCCCAGAGGCCGCTGGGTGAAGCCTTTGACCTGGAATAGGACTGGCACATACCAAATTCAGGCTGACTCCAATCGTTTGTAGAAAGACTAACAAGCAAAACTGTACTTGGGGACCACCAGCCGAGTCATCGATATAAGAATACCTAATCGGATCCTTCGATGTAAGTTGGAATACCTATAGCATCTGTTCTTGAATTCCTACCTCAATCAACGTAAAGTCTGGTTTGGAATAAAGATAAACATAGAAAGCCATCTCTTCTCTTCTCTCTCTCTCTCTCTCTCTCTCTCTCTCTGTACTGAGGATTGAGCCTAGGGACATTCTACCTCTGAGCTACACTCCCAGTCCTTTTTAAAAATTTATTTATTATTCATTCTATTTATTTATTTATTTAATCTATTTATTTATTTGTTGTTGGTGCTAGAAGTTGAACCCAAAAGCATTTTTGCCCTAAGCTACACCCCTACATCTATTTTATTTTGAAACGGTAGCGTTAAGTTGCTAAGGGTTTCACTAAGTTGCTGAGGCTGGCCGTGAACTTGAGATCCTCCCGTCTCACAGTACTGAGACTCGAAGCTTTTCCAGATATCTCCAGTATATTCAATCTGACCTTCTTTGCGTTTGTTGATCAATTACTTACTTCTCAATGGGAAATCTCAATGAAGTGAACTCGTCTTGCTTGTGAGTAGAAATATACTGGGAGTTGGTGTGTCCTAAAAATTCCCCGAATTCCCACGTAAGAGGATGCCTCTTGGTTTTTAAAGATAAATGATCTTAATAGTATCTTCTCACTTTGGTTTCTTGGGTCTTTTTTTTTTAGTAACCTATATCAAAATAATTTCATTTAAAATAACTGCTACTTTTTATTTGCACTGCTTGGAATGGCTGAAAAAATATTTTTAAAAAAATGAGCAAAATCTCTTCCTTATTCCAAGACAGTTCTCATTCTAGCTTGTGAGGCACCTAAGGAAAAAAAAAAACAGAGATGATCCAGAACAATTATATTTGAATTATTATGCTGTTATCCTGAGCACAGAAATGTATCTCCCAAATAAATGAGAGCTACATGCACCATGACACACACTGAGATCAATCAAAATAAGGCTGACAATGAACACTGGTAATTACAGAGAAAATGTTCCAGAAAAACTAAAACCAGAATACATCGAGGAGCAACTTAGTCACGTCTGTGCAACTTTGGTATAAGAGACCACTTGGATATTTTAAACGCCCTTGTGATGTTTCTGTACACACACACACACACACACACACACACACAGGCACACACGTATGAGCTGCTTTGAACTCTGATGATTTTGGTGGGAATGCAAGGCTTATTTAAGAAGTCTCAAGGGTCTGGGGGAATGCAAGGCTTATTTAAGAAGTCTCAAGGGTCTGGGTTACTGTCTGCATCTAGCTTTCACTCCTGGGATTACTTTGAGGAATAGTAGGGCTTTGAGGAACAGAGGTGCTTGATCTGACAATAGTGACTCTTTCAAGGAACAGAATATGGCCAAAGTGATGAGATTAGCTCACAGAAAACCCATGGCTGGCTGGCTTTCTTTCTTTCTTTCTTTCTTTCTTTCTTTCTTTCTTTCTTTCTTTCTTTCGTGGTCCTGGGAGACATTCTACCTCTGAGCTACACCCCCAGCCCCTATTTTTCATTCTTTAATTTTTAACAGGGTCTCTCTAAGTTGTGGAGGGCCTCACTACGTAGCTGAGGCTGGCCGCGAACCTGTGATTCTCCCAAGTACTGGGATTACAAGCGTGAGCCACCCAAGTACTGGGATTACAAGTGTGAGCCACCACGCCCAGCAGACCATGCCTTTCGTGTAGGCACCACATCCTGCCTTCTCTGGAGCTAGACATCTGAGGTGGGGCAGCCTCATGAGAGGTTTACACGACAGACAGCTGAGCCTGTGACCGCTACGTGAGCCAACTTCTGTGTCTGCGATGACTGTGGCGCTGGAGGATGTCTCAATCACAGCCTCGGGAGATTTCCCAAGCCAGGTCTGCCCAGCTAAGTCGCTTGCAGATCCCCGATTTAAAGAAGTTGTAAGCCCAGCAATATCTGTTGCTTTGAGCTGGGGAGCTGAGGAATAGTTTGTTATAACTGCCATAAAAAACAAAATGTGAAGCCTGCTTGGAACAATTGATCCAAGCTTTGTTTCCAGAGGCATATTATTTATAAGGAATAGAATATTGACTTTTATATCAGCAGGGAAGGGGTTTGGAAAGGTACAAGTTCACAAGTACCAGAATAAAGGGGGGAATAAAAAATCTCTCTCTCTCTCTCTCTCTCTCTCTCTCTCTCTCTCTCTCTCACATTACATAATGTGTTCCAATAATTTTAGATAATTGACAAGTCATCTGTCATAAATGCTAGGATGAAAGAAGAAAAAAATTATGAGAAAAAAACAAAAAAAATGATTGATGAAGAGAAGGGAAACATAGCCAAAATGATACTTAGTAAAGATTTAGCATATACTTGTCATCCCAGTACTTGAGAGGCTGAAGTGGGAGGATTTTAGTTTTGGGGCCATCCCCAGCAACTTAGTGGGGTCCCTCAGTAACTTAGTGAGACCATGCTTCAAAGAAAAAAAATGAAAGGGGCTGGGGTTGTGGCTCAGAGAGAAAATGCTCCTGTGTTCAATCCCTGGTACCCAGAAAGAAAGAGAGGGAAAGGGAGAGGGAGAGGGAGAGGGAGAGGGAGAGGGAGAGAGAGAGAGAGAGAGAGAGAGAGAGAGAGAGAGAGAGAGAGAGAAAGAAGAAGAAGAAGAAGAAGAAGAAGAAGAAGAAGAAGAAGAAGAAGAAGAAGAAGAAGGAGAGGAGAGAGAAGAGAGAAAAGAGAGGAGGAGGAGGAGATAAAGAGGAGGAGGAGGAAGGGAGGGAGGGATAGAAAGAGAGAGAGAAGAGAGGAGAGGAGAGAAGAGAGAAGAGAGAGGAGGAGGAGGAGGAAGAGGAGGAGATAAAGAGGAGGAGAAGGAGGAGGGAGAAAGGGAGGGAGGGAAGGAAGGGAGGGAGGGAGGGAGGGAGAGGAGGTTGGTTGACTTTCCTGGACTTATAAGCCTCTGCTAGTAGGAACTTTGAGACTTAAACAGTTTGTGCTGATTGAAGCATGAATTCAATGAATTCAGATAATTGAAACGACAGCAGTACGGCAGCATTTCGATTCAGTGAGCAACAGGACCACAGGAAAAATGAATGCATTGTGTTTTATTAAACAAGAAAGGAAAGAGTTGAGCAAGTTCCTACAGAAAAAACAAGACTCGTTTGGGGAGCTTAGGAGAAGGCTGTGTCAAAGAAAACGTGCTGGTGAGCACTGGTGACCCCAAGTGACCTGAGACCTTCAGGAAGTTGATGAGCGCCGGGCGTGGTGGGCACGCTTGTCATCCCAGCATTCGGGGGGCTGAGACAGGAGGATCGCTATTCGAGGACGGCCTCAGCTACTTAGTGAGGCCCTCCGCAACTTAGTGAGACCCTGTTTCAAAATAAAGAATAAAAAATAGGGCAGGGGGTGTAGCTCGGAGGTCAAATGCTCCTGGGTTCCATCCCCAGACCCCCCCCAAAAAAAAAGAAAAGGAAAGAAAGCTTCTGAGCTTCTGAGTTTCTTGTTCACCTAAACTGACACAATGACTGTTAGTGTCCCAAGGAATTTTGACTCCAGTAACCAAAACACCAAACTCTCTATTCTCTTTAATTTTATTTGTAGTTTTTATAGTAAGTAAATCACATTGATAATGTCAATTTCAAGTGATCGTATCAGCAATGGTCCTATTTTATTTATTCAAAACTCTGAGGCTATTGGTAGTAGGTGTGTAAGTGATGTCTTCTCACAATGGTGGCTGAAAATATCCAGCTCACAGCCCTGCTGTCGGCCCTCAGGCTGATCCTTACATTATTCTAATATTTCCAAAATGGGTTTATAAAGAATTTGTAGAGGGACTTGTGTTAACATATGCAAATTGTTCCATGGCAAGATAAATGGAAGCCCTCCGTGGTAAGTTCATGCTTTCTGTTTGGATAAAAGAACACTAACCTACCTAACCACAAAATTGAAGCTGCAGAGATCCACTCATCTAGCTTTCTATTGAGGCAGACCTTTTTAAGGAAGAAAACTCAGTTCAAAGGGGAGTATTCATGTTTTATGTACATCACAATAAAAAGTGAATTCGTTTAACTAGTGATTTTCATAGTGAACACTGGCTGGCAAGTATTCCTCACTTGATTAAAGCAGAGGGTCTATTGAAGACTATTTCAGGAGAGAAGGAGGAACCGGTGCTTCATGTCGAGAAACAAGACACTAGAAGAGAATATTAAGTCAGTTAAAAGACTCACAAAGAAGATAGGCTGATTCTGAGTGAATAATGATCTATTTTACTATTCTGTGGCTCACCGTAGATTTCCCTCTGCTCATTTAGCTGACAAAGATGAAAGGTGTATAAAATCAGTGGCGCGCAGTCATTTCAAAGTGAATCGAGACTCCCTCTTGCTACAAATGCCTTTACCCCCTTTAAAATAGATTTTAAAAAGATAATAATAGCAAGCATATCATAACTTCAATTATTTTTCTTCATCTCATCCTGAGTTCCCTTATTATCTTTTTTCAACCTTCAAGTAGAAAAGGAAACAAGTTCATCAATTGAGAATTTTCAGTCTCTCTTATATTTGTTATGACAGAGCTAATTTGCACTAAGTTGCTCAACTACTATGAAATATAGGAATGTTCTTTAACACCATTTAGCAGGAGAGCTTTTGTTATTTTGCCCCGATTATAATACAAAAGAATAAACCTGAGGTAATTAGATATTTACAACTTTTTCTATTTATCATTAGATTATATCTGATCAACTAAATCTATATCTAAAGTATTATGCTTGTGTTTAATCTGTCATAGACTATAGATTATAGATAGGTATTAATCTCCTGACCATGTCAAATCTATTATCTCTAATCTATAGGTGATAGCTATTAATCTATTATATACCTTTTAATATATGTATTTCACATACATAGACATTATTAGCAGATATAGAAAATTTTATCTTTCGCTATACTGCATATTACATGGAATACATTTTATGCACAATTTTACATACTTCAAACATTTAAATTTGCCTTTGACTTTTGGATTTTCTCCTCAGATTGGGAAGAGAGCTTTGTTGTGATTTCATTAGAAAAAACTTGTGGCACAAAGTTTATAAGTTTTTGTATCTTTTAGAATTACTTATTGGTATGTTTAAAGGGCCCCTAACTGCCAGGCGTGGTGGCTCACGCTTGTAATACCCGCCCTTGGGAGGCAGAGACAGGAGGATCGCACAGGTTTGAAGCCAGCCTCACTGGTTTAAGAGACCCTGTTTCCAAATAAAAAAAATATATAAAATAGGTCTGGGAGTGTAGCCTGGATGTAGAAGGGTTTCCAGGAAACCCAGTGCCACCAGTAAATAAATAAATAAATAAATAAATAAATGGTCCCTAACTCAGTGGTTTAAAAGGACAGTGTCTATTTCCCTCATGGTCATTCCAGTTGGGCTGGCCCAGAATTTCATAATCACCTCTACTCCTTTTGACCTTCCCAGGGACCCACAGGCTCCATATAACATGACAGGGGCATTGCTGGCCCAATGCTGGGTCTTCCCATGTGGCTTCTTAGCTTCTACAGATCAGGATGCCTGGATTTGAAGTGTTAGGGCCCTAAGATAACCAGGAAGCAGTTCTATTGCCCCTTCTGTGCTATGATTGATAATCTCACAGCCCACCTTCTGGCACATTTTATCAAGACAGTCACCAATGCTCACTCAGGTCCTAAGGAGGAGGAAGAAAATAAAACAAACAAAAATACTCCAAATTTGGGGAATAGTGTGTTGTGGCCATTTTTTTTTTAATACAACCTTCCATTACTAATGTCTTCGGTTGTTAGAGGTACTGTCTATCACATAAATAACAAGTGCTCAGAGGTCTTATAAGAACCTATAAGACAGCGGGAGTGGTGGCACATGCTTGTAATCCCAGCATTCGGGAGGCTGAGACAGGAAGATCGCATTTCGTGGACAGCCTCAGCTATTTAGTGAGGCCTTCTGCAACGTAGTGAGACCCTGGTTCAAAATAAAGAATAAAAAATAGGGCAGGGGGTGTAGCTCGGAGGTCACGTGCCCCTGAGTTCCATCTCCAAACCCGCAAAAAAAAAAAAAAAAGAACCTCTAAGACATTATAAAGTATGTCATTTGTCCACTGCAGTGGTCCTCAGAAGCAGACTCTATTGCCACCCCACTTACAGGTCACTTTACAGGTGGAGGGAACAGTGCTTTTGCAGATAAGTGGTGTCTTGGTCATCATTCTGCTATAATCCAAACAACTGACCACGCAACTTAGAGAAAGAAAGATTTATTTGCTCACACTTTTGGGAGATTTGGGGTTCAGTCCACGTGAGGCCAGGTCTGTGGAGCTCAGTGCATGATGGCGGGAAGCAGAAAGAGGTAGAGAGGAAGGGCTCTGCTCCCACATCATGGAGGCCAGAAGCAAGGTAATTCAAAGACACAAGCACAGACGCTACAACCACAGCCCCAGGGACCCACCTCCTCCAGCCACACGACATCTGCCTAGGTGACCACCCAGTAAGTCTATTAAAATGGATTTATCCCTCATGACTTAATGGCATCGACTCTGAACATTAAGACATGAGCTCTTCAGGGTATATTCAGTATCTGACCATAACAAGTAGCCTGTCCACAATGTATAGATAGCAAGTGGTACTGATACTAGAAATGTGCACAAGACATTATTATTATTATTATTATTATTATTATTATTATTATTTCAGTACTGGGGATGGAATTCAGGGGCATTCTACCTCTGAGCTATACCTTCAGCCCTAATTTTTAGTTTTTTTTTTTATTTTGAGTTAGGGTCTCACTGGGTCGCAAAGGGCCTCACTAAGTAGCCGAGGCTGCCCATGAACCATGATCCTCCTGTCTCAGCCTCCCAAGTACTGATGTGTGCACCACAAGTGTGCAGCACCACACCCAACTACAAGATAGTACTTAATGAGGTTAGGAATAAAAAGGAAAACCTCTGGTCTTTACTGAACCTGTTTACACAGTCCCATCTATTCCTGTACTATTTGGAGCCAGGTACTAAATTTCTGCCCTGAAAGAGTTCGCAGTTTGTGCCCCTCATTTCCTCAAGGACTTTTTTTTTCTGCAAACTCAGCCAGTAAACCTCTTGGACTGAGAAAAACAGGGCTTTTGTTAACCCTGTGGCCAGACAAGGACTGAACATTTAATACGTGCAAACAACCACTTTTCCCACTCTAGATAATGGAATGGCCAGTTTACCAGGTGCAGAACTTCGCCTTCCACTAATAAGGTCACATTTTTCTATCCCACATATCTCTGTGCTCTGAATTTCAAGTGTATGGACAGGTGAGCTCGCCTTCCAGGGACACAGAACTGCAGGGCAAGGCTAGTCTCACCTCTAACTCCAGGGTCAAAGGCAGGAGTAGCCTTTGCACTAATCATGCACATTTTAGAATTCTGTTTTCTAAAGGTTTTTTTTTAATTTTTAAAATAGTACTGGATATTGAACCCAGGGGCATTCTACCTCTGAACTACCCTTCCAGACCATTTTTATTTATTTATTTATTTTGTTTTGGAACACAGATTGCTGAGTCTTGCTACATTGCTGAGGCTAGCCTTGAACCTGTGATCCCCCTATGTCTGCCTCCCAAGTACCGGGATGACAGCTATGCCCCACCATGCCTGGCTTGTTTTCTGAAGCTCTGACAAGCAGGACTTGCTGAGAAGACAAGAACTGCCCCTAGTATGATCTAATTTCTAGAACTAGCACAGATCTGTACCCCTTTCACATAAAAAATGAAATGGTCCAGAATCTGCACCTCCACAGCTCCTTCTGGGGAGGGAGGGTTCACTATATCCTGCCCTCATTTCCCTAAGACCAGTTATCAGAGAACTAGAGACAGCCCTACACTAACATGTCCACTGAAATTATCAAACTAGGCAATACTATCCTGTCTCCCTGTCTCACTTATTAATTCCAGCAAAGCTACAGGGAAGGTTCCTGGCCACATTGTCGTGTGTGTGTGTGTGTGTGTGTGTGTGTGTGTGTGTGTGTGTGTTTACTGGGGATTGAACCCAAGGGCTCTCTACCTCTGAGCTACACCCCCAGCCATATTTTATAATTTTAAATTTGAAACAGGGTCTCACTAAGTTGCAGAGGGCCTAATCAACTTACTGAAGCTGGGCATGAAGCTGCAATCCTCCTGTCTCAGCCTCCTGAGTCCTGGCATTACAGGCGTGCACCACCACGCCAGGTTACACTGTCTCCTATTCCTTCTGCCTCAGACCGCCCAGGTAGTTTCCTTGTGGCTCTGGTGGTGATATTTTTCCTTTTAGCCATGCATCATACACTTTATGTTCAGTGTTGGCTAGATGGCCCGTCTCGCCACACCCGAATATTACCAAAACCTACCTTCTAAAGCACTCTTGAAATGGGAACTGAAAATTAACCAAAATAGTCGTGTTATTGTCCGCAAGCTTTTTATAATAGAAAAAAGAGAGAGTTATCAAGCTCTGGACACATATAGCTGTGTGTATCAATAGTTATGGTGGTCAATGTTTTTTTTCTTTTTGCCTTTGACTCTCTAGGTCAGAATCTCAGAGGTGACACATTAATTTGTGCTTCGACAGCTCTGCTGCCAAAGTTGCTAACAAGCCAGACTGAGCAACAAGACACCCGCCCACAAGGTCTGCAGCCAAACACTTTGTGATGAGGTTTTAGCGTCGAAAAAAGAAAGGACCTTGCAGAGTAGGGTAACTGGAAGAAATCTCTGGCCATAGATGAGCTGTGATTCCTCCTCTACTGGCCAAAGTGTGTACCCCAGAGCCTCTTATTGAACAATTCCAGCAGTTACAGACAGGCATAGCTGTTATTTCAGGGTTCTCAGACTTAATTGTAAATGCAATCCATTCAACTGACCTAATTATGCTCATTCTAGAAAATAATAGCATATATACATATGATAGTATATATATATATGTTAGCATATATATAAATGTAGTATATATAATTTACATATATATGTATATATTTGTTTCAAATAACTTCCATTAGGGTATATGCAGCATAACAAACCATGACAAATTTATGTTTCATTTGTGGAGAAAATAAATTGAAATATTGAGTGTCAGTTGAAAGACCAGAATGAAGACACAACTCTCCATGCGATCTATTGGAGATAAATTGGTTCCCGGAAGGTACAATAAATCCAGACTGGCCTCTGGATTTTACAATGAACACGAATACATTTCTTCTTCTTCCTCTTCTTCTTCTTCTTCTTCTTCTTCTTCTTCTTCTTCTTCTTCTTCTTCTTCTTCTTCTTCTTCTTCTTCTGTTTTTTTTTTTGTTCAGAAATTTCATCCCCACATTTCCATCAGGAAATAGCTTTTGCTTCACCTGTCAGCCAGAAAATTACAGGTTTCAAAGCAACTCTCATTTTGCAATGACTTACAACAACCATGTTGTTACTGTAGTTTGTATCTTACTTAGTCAAATGTTGGTTAAAATTACATTTATCCCAAGCTCAATAAAATAGGAAAACGATGGATATGGAGTGGATAGGTACCTAGTTCTTTTCTAGGATAGTTTCTTAAGAAGTAGAACTTTTGCTTGGCATGGTGGTGCGTGCCTGTAATCCTAGTACTTGGGAGGATGAGATGGGAGAATAGCAGGTCCAAGGCCAGCCTCAGAAATATAGTGAGACCCTCTGAACCTTAGTAAGACCCTGTTTCCAAATAAAATAGGGATAGGGATGTAGCTCAGAAGTAGAAAACTACTAGTTTTATCTCCAGTACCAAAAAAAGTGGAATTTTCTAGTTGAAGATTTTTCACTATCTCTAAGGCTCCAGGCATATTTAATTAGTTTTCATTCATGGAGGCTGCACTCATTTGATATAAAGGTAGCTGGGTATACATGGGCCTGTCGCTGCCCACCAATAGATTCCTGGGCAGGGGCCTCTTGCCACCCCAGCTGCCTCCTCAATTGCAAATAATCAACGCTGTACTTTTTGTGTGCATGTGTATGGTACTGGGGATGGAATTCAGGGGCATTCTACCTTTGAGCTACACCACCAGCCCTATTTTTTATTATTTATTGAAACAGGGTCTCACTAAGTTGCAGAGAGCCTCACTGAGTAGCTGAGACTGGCCTTCAATCTGTGATCCTTCTGCTTCAGCCACCCAAGTACTGGGATTACAAGCATGAGCCACCATGCGTGGTGAACAGTGCTATACCCTGAAGGTATTACTACTAATCTTGCTGTTACATACAAAGATAGGGTGGAACCCGAGTGTACTCACAGCAAGACCTGTGTGCATATTTTTCGTTTGACTTTGAACCTAAGACATAAAATTAAAATACACCAATAAAGGTATTAAAAGAAATCACAGTGTAATCCCATACACTTTAAACCCCGATAGTACATAGCCAAGGTTTCCACTAGAAGGCTTCTCAGGCATAGGCACGGGTCCAGAGCCAGATCTCAACTGCAGGGACTGACACTTGAGCTCCTTCCAGAGTGGCAAAGGGACCAAGGACGAGAGCTTGAGAGAGAGAAACTGGACCTCGCTCTCTGTCATTCCAGCAGAGTTCTATCTTGGGAAGAGGTCAATGCATTTATCACAGCAAAGGAGCTTCTTTTTTAAGGAAGGACATTTGATCTGAAGAAAACAGACACTGTCAGAAATCACAGACTTACTCAGAAGGCCAAGAAGAAATAAAACGCACAAGTTGAAGAAGACGTGATAGAGTCCCACACCGACCCAAGTCCGTACTTCCGCCACCCACCTCTGGAATATGTTAGTTGAAGTTTAATGTGCGTGCAGAAGTGCATTCAAGCTATGTGTGCATGCATAGTGAATGTTACGATTGAACACACATGTCCCCTAAGTATAGTGAGGGTCAGAACACGCATCCTGTGCAGAAGCCGTTCTTTGGTCTCCTCTCTTTCTTGTTCTCCTTGTTGTCCTGATTCTTGTGGCCCTTGCCACCTCATCCTCTTCTTCCTCCTCCACTCCCTCCTCTTCCTTCTCCTCTTATTCTTCTCCTTCTTATCCTCCTCCTCTTTCTCCTCTTCCTCTTTTCCTACTGAGGCTTGAATCCAGGTATATTCTACCTCTGCCTCTACCCCAGCCCTTTTTATTTATTTATTTATTATTTATTAACATGATTTCACTAGGCTGCTGAGTGCCTTACTACTTGTGGAGGCTGTCCTGGAACCTGCAATCTTCCTGTTTCAGCCTCCCAGGTACTAGAGAGGGTTACAAGTATGTGATGCCAAACCCCACTCTCTTCTAGCTATGTCCACCTGCCCACTCAAGGCAGCCACTCCGGACAGACTTTGCCTGGCCTGAACTCTGCGTCTTATGGAAATGTGTTTGCATCTTATGTACATGAGTTTGTATAGGAAATATATCCTTTTGTGGTCCTGGATTTTTTCACTCAATGTTTTACCTGTTAATTTTATTTGCTATATGTAGTTTTAGATTTCCCATTCTCATTGTTGACTATTATTACTTATTATAAAGTATAGGGGACACTGAACTCTCTTCTTCTTTTAAAGGAAATTTAACTATCTTATGCCGTGCTCAGCTGGACTCAACTTGTCTGCGCTCATATCTGGGTTCTGGTAGCCATGATACTGGATAAGTACTTAATCTCTTTCTGCCACCTCTGAAGTTGGCATAATAGTTCTCTCTCTCTCTCTCTCTCTCTCTCTCTCTCTCTCTCTCTCTCTCTCTCTCTCTCTCTCTCTGGTTGTACTGATGTTCCTCGAAACCCTTCTACCTCCGGGCTATACTCCCAAACTTATTTTATATTTTTGTTTGGAAACAGGGTCTCATAAGCCAGCAAGGCTGGCTTCGAACCTGTGCGATCCTCCTGTCTCTGCCTCCCAAGCACGGGGATTACAAGCGTGCGCCACCACGCCCGGAGACACAATAATAGTTCTTATCTCAAATTTTCCATCATGATCGAATGAATATGTGACATTTTGGGAAAAGTACCTGGTGTCTTATGGTAACTCTACGTCACTGCTTCCATCAATTCTTAAAGAAGAGTCCAAACAGAATTCTTCTAGTCAGCAAAGACAATGAGATTTTTTTTTTTATGGTTGAAAAATTGAAAAAAAATGTATAAATGATTTTTACTGTGCTCTTTCAAAATATGCTTTTATACAGGCAAAGAATAAATACAAAGGTAAAGAGCCCCCATCACACTATAGTGTGCCCGTTCGCTGTCTACCTCCTACACGCTTCCCCCTGAGAATGAAGACTATCCCGCTTATTTCTGTGTGCTTGGTCTTCAGCTCCTTAGCACAGTGCCCGGCAAAGGCTAAGTACTTGATAAATAAATGCTCAGTTGTTCCAAGGCCATCACACTCGTTGTAGGATTTCTGCACAGCTGCTTATTTGAACTCATCTCCATCCCGTGGTCTCAGGATGTTCTAAGCAATGAGGACATGTAACAGGACAGAGTTTACCTTCCATTCTTCTTCAGTCTTTGACAACACTTGCTGAGATGCTTATCCCCACACTTTGTTTTACATCATTACCCACACAGGAAACTTCTGCACGCTTCCCTCTGTCCACTAGGAAGCTGCCCTCACATCTATTGGCCTCTCTTGTACCCCGGGGTCTCTCTTACAAACACAGATACTGCTGCCATTCTCACAGGATGTTGGTTGCCTAGAAACCTGATGGACCAGGATGCTCTTTAAGATGAGGATGTGCTATAGGTGATCTCAGGTGCACCTGCAAGGACCCACAAGACCCAATCACTTCATCATAAGATCATGCTGCCCAAGTCCTTCCAACCAATGCCCTTGGGGTCTACCCAGGAAAGAAAGCTCCAACTGTTCTGCTTTTAGAGCTCTGGAGCTTTGGCTTCTTCTTTAGAGGAATCACAAAGCAATGAGACCAAGGTATATTTTTAAAATTTAAACCATGAATGATAGGGTCTTAGATGATATGAAACTTTGTAGCTGCTGCTAGAAAGAAGGAGAAAGAAGAGAAAAGGAGAAAGAGGAGGAAGAGGGGGAGGAGGAGGAAAAAGAGTAGGAGGGTGAAGAGGAGGAGAAGGAAGAGAAGGAAGAGGAAGAGGAGGAGGAGAAAGAGGAAGAGGAGGAGCAAGAGAAGAAGAAGAAGAAGAAGAAGAAGAAGAAGAAGAAGAAGAAGAAGAAGGAGGAGGAGGAGGAGGAGGAGGAGGAGGAGGAGGAGGAGGAGGAGGAGGAGGAGGAGGAAGAGGAGGAGGAGGAGGAAGAGGAAGAGGAGGAGGAGGAGGAGGAAAGGAGTAGGGACACAGCATAACTGTGTTGTGTGCAGGAAACAGTCACCATGATAAACATCTCATTCCGGTGTCCTTTAACCTCCCTGTGAATTATTTCTATCTTTGTCTGATTCTGAAACTCACTGTAAATGTTGGTTTAATTTCCTCAATGATGAGGAGATAAAGCCTCTTTCTGCAGAAACTCTAGTGGCTGGCTGAGAAGTCCCAGGTGTTTGCTTAAGGTCTTCATTGCCAGTCAGATATGCAGTCTTAAATATTTATGGAAATATTAATAAATAACTCTTTGCAAATGGTTTTAGGTGGAAAGTACAGAGCACAGATTTTTCCTGTGTCCTCAGTCACCCCAAATAAAAATACATTTGTCTGATGCCTCCCCAGATTGTCACTTCAAGAGAAGAAAAAGTAATTTATTTCTGGACTCCAGACTTTTTTCCAGGGAATCTTTTCCTGATGCAGTTTCTAAACAGTCATCACTGCAGCAATTCTGGGTGTCTCCAATCTTACTTTCTTCTCCCTTATATTTTTCTAGGGCTCCAAATTTGAGAGCAGTCTGCTTCTGATCTGTTGACTCCCCTACAAGCCACAGAACAGGTGTTCTCCCTCTGTCAGAATACTCACATAAAATTCAAGACAGGTAGCCAGTAATGATGGTGCAATCCTATAATCTTGGTACTTGAGGGGCTAAGACAGAAAAATTGCAGTTCCCAAATCAACCTCAACAACTTTTAGTGATACCCTCAGTGACTTAACAAAAACTTTTCTCAAACTAAAAATAAATGAAGAAATTAGAGAGGGGGTACAGCTCAGCTATAGAATACCCCTGGGGTCTATACCCAGTACCAAAAATTAGAACTGAAATTAAATACAGAGCTAGTGGCTCTGTATTTAATTTTTTTTGTATCAAATAAACAAAGTAAACTTTTTTTTTTCTTACACACAGTATAAGCATGTCTCAGATACTTCAAGGGGCATACTGATGTTTTAGAATGGTGCTAAATATGGCAACTGTATGTCTTGTATTTGGGGGGAACTGGCTTATAAAGTTAATGTGACTGCTACTTTTGCAAAAGAAAGTTAGGGGGTAGCTAGGCCTTTTGGATTGGACAGTTGAGTGATTCCATCCATCTCCGCTCACTGCCTAATTAATACATGTGGGACACAGAGGAATGAAGGATGGTGGTTCAGCCTGCTGCGTCCATCTTCCCTGTGTTTTCCCAAGTTTCTCTGCCTCAAATCATTCATTTGCTCAGATAGATGACAGCCCAGAGCAATATTTACGGCCAATATGGATAGCTGGTTCGGCATCCAGAATTACAGCGCGCTCATTTCTGCCTAGCCGGCTAACTTTATTTGTGGGCCCACAGCAAGGGCCGTCTGAAATTTATGTATTGTTCTCTTAGCAAAACTTTATTAAAAGTGGGCACTTCCCCTGCGTCCCGAGGCCGAATTCTTTCCATTTTTATATGATGCTGAATTTTATCATAAGCCATATGGATTTTATGCCCTTGTGTCCCTGGTTCGTCTGTAAATGAGAAAATAACTATCCAGGATGTTTTCCATGAACAAGTTCCCCAAATCCACTGGGATGGGCTGGTTGGTGTGTATTTATATTGGTGCACTGGCCTGGGAGATGGAGACGCATCCAGGATGTATGAGGCCCAGGTGGGAAGTGGTTCCTCCTTCTGGTGGCTCCATTGAGTAGGGCTCAGCTCTCCGCCTTGGGCAGCTCCTCCTCCTCCTTCTCCTCCTCCTACCCCTTCCCCTCCTCTTCCTCCTCCTCCTCCTGCTCCTCCTCCTCCTCCTGCTCCTCCTCTTCCTTTTTCCTCCTCCTCCTTCTTCTCTTCCTTTTTTCTCTTCTTTTTCTCCTCCTCCTTCCTCCTTCCTCCCTTCTCTCTTGTCTCCTCCTCCTCCTTCTCCTCCTCCTCCTCCTCCTCCCCCTCCTCCTTCCTCTAGCACTAGGGAATGAACCCAGGTGCTTTCTGCTTCTGACCTCTACCCCCAGCCCTCTTTAATTTTTTTTTATTTGGAAACAGTGTCTTGGTTACTGACCTCTCACTAAGTAGCCGAGACTGGCTTTATGCCGTCCACCCTCCTGTCTCTGCCTCCCACACACTAGGATGACAGGTGTGCACCACAATGCCGGGCATTTATCTCCAGCTTCTGTGCGGCTTCCTCTCCATGGCGACCAGCCACACAGTCAGACCACGTGGCTTTCCTCTGTTAGGAAGAAGATGGCCACAGGGTCTGTCTCCAGCTCTCCAAGGTGTCATACTGCACCTGCTGGGGTAAGGGTGGGGGTAGGTGCGCCTGTCTGTACTATATATAATATACATTTACAAGCATATCAAAGCCAATCACTAAGCCAAGCAGGAAAAGGAGGGGAGAGGAGGGAACAGGTGGGAATTGGGGAAGGGCTAAATGAGTGATGTGTGCATGTGTGCCTCTACCATCTTGTACCCCATAAGATGTAGGACTACAATATACCAATAAAAAAAATAGGGCTCGGGTAGGAAAAATAGGAAGTAGAAATGTAGGGCTCAAAGGCAGAATGCCCCCGAATTCAATCCCTAGCACCAACTACAATAAATAAATACTCTTTTCAAATTCACTTAAGACAAAAGGAAGACTTGTTTGGGACGTATTTTTCTGGTTGATGGATAATAATAAATTTTTTTCATCTGATAACAAGAGTCATAAGTCTTAGGAAACATTTTTTTTCAGATACACATAATAGTTCTATTCCTGAACCATCTTAAATGGAGAGAGGGTGATATTGTAACCATTGGAGATATCTGCCATGTACCTCATCTTTATGCAGTCTTATTAAGGTTGATGTGTGTGTGTGTGTGTGTGTGTGTGTGTGTGTGTGTGTGTGTATAAAAGTTATGCAGCCAGTTGTGGTGGTACAAGCCTGTAGTTCCAGTATTTGGGAGGCTGAAACAGAAGGATCTCAAATTTGAGGTCAGCCTCAGTGACTTAGTGACATCCTCAGAAACTTTGTGAGACCCTGTTTCAAAAAATAGAAAACAAAATAAGATAGGGCTCAGAGTGTAACTCAGAGGTAGAAGACCCTTGAGTGTGTGAGAAATTTATAGATACAGATGGTCTCGTGAACACACAGTTGGGCTGCAGAGGGTGGGTCGCACAGGACTTCAGCAGATCATGACAGCTTATTTTTCTTTGTTAAGAATTTCTAGATTGGGTAGGATTTGACATAACGTACAAGGGCACATTGGCCTGAATATGCATATGGATGGGCAAAGTCCTGTTTGTATTTTGACGAGATCCAAATGAAACCCCGATAAAAAACAACAGCAAAACATAAATGAATGAATGAATGAATAAATAAATAAATAAATAAATAAATAAATAAATAAATAACAAGCTGGGCTCCGCGACACACACCCAGAATCCCAGTACTTGGGAGGTTGAGACAGGAGGATTGCAGATTTGAGGCCAATCTCAGCAACTTAGTGAGACTCTAACAACTCAGTGAGACCCTTATTTCAAAACAAAATAATTAATAATAATAATAAATAATGATGATGATGAAAGGCTGGAGATATGGCTTAATGATAACATGCCCCTGGGTTCAATCCCCAGTATCACACACAGGGAAAAAAATACAACTGGACATACATTGTGTTAGGGGAGGAAACCAGACGCAAAAGGTCACGTACAGTGTGGGTTCCTTTATAGGACATATACAGACTCGGTGAATCTAGAGAGGTAGAGAGTGGGCTTGTGCCGGGGAGGGGCTGGCTATTTGTCAGGGATGAGGTTTCCAGTTGGTATGATAGAAACGTCTTTGGAACTATTCAGAGTTGACGGTCATCCAACACCATGGATATGATCAATGCCACTTAATGTGAACCTGTAATAGTTAATTGTAAGTCGTGTGGATTTTACCTTAAGCATGCACACATATGTATACGCATGTTCGAATATATGAGAATATCTATCATCTATCTATCTATGATCTAACACCTATCATCTATCTACTGATAGAAGGGAAGGCCAGCCTATCACTAACCTCTAAATTCTCATTAGCAGCCCCAGTCTCTGACATACAGAAGCCACTCAATAAATGTTTGAATTAAACTACAGAATTCAAATTAGACCATTTATAAAACTCCATCCCAGGGCTGATAGTTGGTATTATCTAGCGTGTAGATGACCAAAGAGGAATCGATGACTCTTAATTTAAGGTGTGTGAAATGTCAGGCTGCCAGCTCTGGTCTAATTCACAGGAACACCACCTTTGTAAAAGTTCCTCATGATTTATTAAAGCTGCTTATCCTAGGTGAGTGTAATTCATCACATCCGGCCCGGCTAGATTTATTTCTCCTTGGGGTTGGGGAAAATGGTACTTAGAAGGTGCAGGGCCTATTTTAAAGTCGGGGAACTTAAGTTTCTCTTAATCCATGACACCCTGTGGTGTAAGCAGAGATTCTGTGCTTGGGTTTTGCTGCCTGAGTATCAGGTTAATGCAGAAGACACGATCTAGTTAGATCTGAATAGTGCTTTGTGTGGGGAACCCAGAAGACGGCACAGCAGGAGAGAGCCCAGTCAGCATGGCCAGGCCCTGAGAACCTAGCTCATTAGAAAATGTGTTGAAAGAAAAGCAAAGTTTTATTCTTCTAGATGGTTGAGTAAAGTTCCACTGCGTGTATATACCAGAGTTTCAAAATCCGTTCATCCGTTGATGGTCACCTAGGCTGGTCCCATAGTCTGACGATGGTAAATTGCACTGCCATAAACAGATATCCACCTATTATATCATTTGCAGAAAAAATGGATGGAATGGCAGGATATTGCACAAGGGGAGCATAGCCTGTCCCAGAAAGTGAAGGACCCGATGTTTCCACCCACATGGAGAGCTAAAGAGAAATTGGAGAACCAAAGAACTTTGGACAAATATGTGGAGATACTAGTAGAATCGTGGAAGAGTATTGGGGAGGGAGGGCAAAGGGGAGACCGAATGATGGAATAGTCCAAATAATGCTATGTGCATCTCTGAAGTTACTAGTTCCAATTGGGAAGAGGGTGTACTGGGGTGGGACCAGGACAGAAATATATATCAAGTGCTGGGTGCATGGAAGTTTCTATCACTCTCAATTTTGGTATGATGTATAATTACATGTATCAAAAAAAAAAAAAACTGGGCAAGGTAGCACACACCTGTACTCCTAGTGCTTGGGAGGCTGAGAAAGGAGGATCACTGATTCCAGGACAGCCTCAGTAAATAATGAGACTCTCATCAACCTAGAGACACCCTGTTTCAAAATAAAAATAAAAAGGGTTGGAGGTGTACCTCGGAGGTAGAATACCCCGAGGTTCAATCCCCAGGGCCACACACAAAAACGAAACGTCTTTACTTGCTTTTCTATTCTGAAGTGTTTCTAGACTGGAGGAGAGAGAGAGGGAGGAAGGGAGGGAGGGAGGAGAGAGAGAGAGAGAGAGAGAGAGAGAGAGAGAGAGAGAGAGAGAGAGAGAGAGAAGAAGAGAGAATGAGGATGTTTAATAAACTATCTGCACATGGCTCTGAAAATTAGCAAACACACCTTGAACAGTGGGGAAAAATCAATTAAAAATGGAGAAAATTTATCCATAGGGAAATATGGTTCCTATCCCCCAAGTTCCTATTTTTATCACGAAGATAGATTCAAATTTAATTTAGAAAACGGAGCAGGACGAGAGCGATGCCTTCCACGGTCGTTTCCATGGTGCTGCGGGTGGGGCTCTGTCTTCCAGGGACTCCTTTTCTGCTCCTCTTCGAGGATGAGCTGTCTGGCACTGGCACCTGCCTGCAGGAGCTGCTGCAGCTGCCACATATGCTAATTCTTGCTGCTTGCAAACAGACCTGGGACTATTGAGTGACTCCCTACCTGTCAAGGATGCCCTTTGAGGAGGAATCCCAACCCTACAAAACACAGAATAGAGGCTGTGTTCCAGTCCCTTCTCTGGGGCCTATGGGCCTTGGGGCCAAAAGGATACTGGGAGGAGGAATGAGTACCCTTAGAAGCAGTTCTGAGAGCTTGTGCTTGACAGGCCCCTGTACCAGTCAATGACAAACAGAATTTCCTCTATGATTATTCTGTCCGGGACCTCCTCCAGATTCCTCATGAAGACCCAAGAATCTTTGATAGTGTCTGATGGGCTTTGGTGCTGGGTTTGCTGGTCTCTGGATATAGCCTAAAAGGATTGAAGTTGTCCTTGACTCTCAGACAGTGCTGCAGTGCGCATGGGCCAGTGTCTGTCTGTCTGTCTGTCTGTCTGTCTGTCTGTCTGTCTGCCTCTCCTTCTTTCTCTCTCCCTTGGGGACTGAACCTAGGGATGATCTTCACTCCACCCCAGCCTGTTCTATTTGGAAACAGGGTCTCACGCTGTTGCTGAGGGTGTCACTAAGTTGCAGAGGCTGCCTTCGAACCTGAGATCAATCTTCCCGTCACAGCCTCTCAAGTACTGGAATGACAGGTGTGAACCGCCATGCTGGGAATTCAGGTGTCTCTTTGATGCATTGACTTCATTTCCTTGGATACATACCCAGCGTGGCACCGTTGGGTCGTATGGTAGATCTATGCTGTAGCTTAGTTACGAAATCATATTCCAAATCTAAAGCACTATAGTAAGATTTTTTTAAAATTTTATTGCTTAAGTACAATGCGAATTCCTAAAGTTTATAAAGCTTTTTGGCAAAAAGTGAGAAAAGTAAGCAAGTTTCTTTAGCATCTCTAGTAACTGTGTTGTCAAGCTTTCCCAAGAATTATACTTTGTTTGCACCTTATATTGTACATTTTATTTATAGGGTTTTGTGTGTCCATGAGACATAGCTGCACATCTTTTTTTTTTTTCCAGCAGGACTCAAAGGGTTTTGAGTTGCTTTCCATGCTATTCATTAACACTTGGAGTGAGTAAAGAAAGTAGTTTCTAAATCAGGGAATCATTTATTCCAATAGGTTTTATTCATGGGCCAAGTCTTCTCTGTGTCACAGTCCTTCTCACTAACAAAGGAATCCTGATCAAATCATCCTCCTGTTCAACAACTTTGTGTTATGTTTTCCATGCCGGGGAATGCAGAGAAACCTCTCGGTCTATCACCTAACAAACCATAGCGTGAAGAGGGCGCTACCCAGAAATTTGAGCTTTTCTTCAACCAAACCTCAGAGGCCCCAAAGACCTCAAGACTTGCGCATTCCTAAAACCCTCTCTAATCTAACATTCTCCACACCAGTGGGGCAGACATTAACACCAGCCAGGTCTTTCTGGTTATAGTTCTTGTTCAGACCTAGTGCCTGCCATGTGTGTGGGGGGGTCTGACTTTGTGGGAGGCTGTGATGATCAGACTCTGCCCTGAGGAGATACAGGTAAGTAAAGAGAAGAGGGGGAAGAGGAAGGAGAGGAGGATGAAGAGGAGGTGAAGGGAGAGGAGGAGGGGAGGGGGAGGAGGAGGAGGAGAAGGAGGAGGAAGAGGAAGAGGAGAAGGATGAGGAGGAGGAAGAGGAGAAGGAGGAGGAAGAGGAGATGGGAGAGGAGGAGGGAGAGGAGAAGGAGGAGGAGGAAGAGGAGGAGAAGGGAGAGGAGGAGGGAGAGGAGGAGGGAGAGGAGAAGGAGGAAGAAGAGGAAGAGGAGGAGGGAGAGGAGGAGGAGGAGGGAGAGGAGGAGGAGTAAGAGGAGGAGGAGGAAGAGGAGGAGGAGGAGGAAGAGGAGGAGGGAGAGGAGAAGGAGGAAGAGGAAGAGGAGGAGGAGGGAGAGGAGGAGGGAGAGGAGGAGGGAGAGGAGGAAGAGGAGGACGAGGAGGAGGGAGAGGAGAAGGAGGAAGAGGAAGAGGAGGAGGAGGGAGAGAAGGAAGAGGAAGAGGAGGAGGAGAGAGAGGAGGAAGAAAAATGTGATGAGCAGAACCCCTTCAATAGTGTAGGCCAGTCGGGGATAAAATAAAACGGGCTTAAGAGGAATATGTACCCAGTAGCTGAGCATGGTAGCACACACCTGTAATCTCAGTACTTGGGAGGCTGAGATAGGAGTATCTCAGGTTTGAGGACAGCCTCAGCAACTCAGCCACACCTTCTGCAACATATCAAGCCTTGTATCAAAATAAAAAATAAAATAGGGCTGGAGATTTAGCTCAGAGACAGAACACCCCTGGGTTCAATCCCCAGAAGGCATGCATGAGCACACAAGCACACATACACCTACACACACACACACACACACACACACACACACACACACACACACGATTATCTCTCTGAGGGAGATGAGATCAGCATATCAAAGAGAAATCTACATGCCCAGGTTTATTGCTACCTGTTTGCACTGTAGGAAGTGTCAAATGGAGCGACACCTCTTGTCCTCTGCAGAGTGAATCAGGGTCCTGTGGATTTCCCCAACATCCGTAGGGGCTGGAGCATCCAAGTTCAGAGTATAGTCTCTGGTGTGTATTGAAGGAAGCAGCTGTGCTCTGATTTTAATTCTGCCTTTGAAAAAATCAGGGATGTGGCTTCCTCCCTGGAAGAGCAGAAAGTAAACAGAGCTTCAGTAATGATCTCTGATTTGCAAGGGGGTAGGATGTGGGGAGTTGAAGGGACCCTCATCTGCTACACTTGCCAAGGACGGCTAAAATTACTATTTGTGGTGTATGGTAGCACACGCCTGTCATCCCAGTACTTGGGAGGCTGAGACCGGAGGGTTGTTGGTTCATGGCCAGCCTCAGCAACTTGGCAAGTCCCTCAGCAACTTAACAAGACCCTGTTTCAAAATAAAATAAATAAATAGGGCTGAGGGATCTTGGAGGTAGAATGTCTCTAGGTTAAATCCCTAGTACCAGAAAAAAAGAAAAAGAATAAAATCATCATCTGGGAAATGCAAAGGCAACTGGTGATAAAGGTGATAGAGACGTGACCTCCCTTAAATATATAAAAATCTCCCAAAGAGGTAGGGAGGAAGATACGAGGCTGCTACATAGAAGATTATGACTCCCACTAATAAAGCCCAGAGCTCCTACTTTTGCTGTATGTACAAATGTATCATAGGAAATCGGGCTTCTGGTAAGATAACTTCACCAAATATGTGGGCAAATTCATACAGATATGAAGTTCTTTTGTGAGAAGGCACACAGACCTTAATTATTCCCCTACAAAATGGCAAAACAGCAACAAAATTGATAAGCAATGAACAAATACTCAAGTAAGAGACATGGAGACTCTCTACTGCCTCAAAATAAACCCTAAGTGAACATACAAAACCTATGTGCATGAACCTATAAAATTGAACCAAAGGTCATAAAAGAGGACTCGAATCAATAGCAGAATACACTGTAATCCTGGATGCCTGGATCGATGGACCAGAGGTATAAATCCTACCTAAACTGTTTCATAAAATCAGAGTGATCAAAGGAAAGTTACAAATAGGCAAAACTTTTCAAAAAGATGTTGAGAAAAAAGATATTGGGTTTTTATGGGGGGAGTTTTTTTGTGTGTCATCCTAAAACATATTATAATCTGTCAGTAATTTGTCTATGATCATCTGAAAGCCAGTGGTCAACCAGAGAAACCACTTAGTGCACAGAATAAAATGTCAAGAGAAGGACTCAGGATTTACCAGAATTTGAGTAATGAAAACACGTGCCTTTTTAAGTCAGCGGAAGTTAAACAAGTGTGCTCAAGACAGAAAAGCTGGCAAAAACCTGACTTTGCACAGTGCTCTTATAACTCAAATGAACACACACACACACACACACACACACACACACACACACACACACACCAATAAAATAATTCAATGGATACAAACCTTACCATCCCAAGATGTAAAAGAACTTCCATCTTATTCTACATGTTGTTTCATTTTTATTCATCAACCTCCTGTTCGTAGAGTAACAGAAACATAATCTAGCTCAGGGGTTTCCAGTTGGCCCAGGGCCCAGGGATGCTGGCTGAAGGATGTCCTCATGGGCTCATGGAGTCCCAGGAATTGGGTATCAGCATCAGTACCAGGTCCTCGGTGCAAACTTTTCTCTCTAGTCTCTGCTCCTTACATCTGTGCCCTCATGACCTCAGCATCTCGTGGATTCTCTCTCTGTCTCCTCTACATGTTTCTTGGGCATAGGAAGAGGTGTAGAGTTTCCATTCATTTATGTGGGTGAGAGGGATGGATGTGTGAGTCATTTCAGAAACATCTGCCCAAATGAACTCTGTAGATATCCCTTCTGCACTGCCACTGGGCTTGCCTGGGAATAAAAATACTGGGGTCCTTGAACCCTCCAGGTCCTCTAGCAACAAGGAACTAAAGTCTTCTCCATTTCTGTGGCATCCTGCTCACTCCCTGGAATCCTTGGATGAGTGGAGTGGGGCACTTGGGGAGCCCAGAACAGAAAACTGGGCTTTGCTTAGGGGGACAGTCTCAGAACCTGCTCTGTTTTCATTGACTTTCCATTTCCACCTCCCTGGCTTTTATAAAGCAGCTTGTTCCTCCTGGGTGGTGTAAATGAGAGAAGATGTACACCGTGTGCTAGAAGAAGAAATTGCCAGGAACTGACAGAAATATATAAATTACTCTATTGCTGTGCAATCTCATCTTAATAAACATAAAAATAGAGTGAGTCTTTATCTAATATCTAGATAGAAAAGGTTTCTATCCTAAAAGGTAATTAATTAATCAGTCTGGAGAACTTACATTTAAGACTGCAAAACATTTTAAAACTTCTCTTTATTAAAGTGCACTTTAAATAAACAAAAGAGGCAAATGAAAACTGGTGAAATATGTGTAATAGTGAAGACAGGGCATTTGCATCCTTAATATGTAAAGAACATTTATAAATCTGCCACTGCAGATGCATTCACTTTAATAAAAAGTAGATAATAGTTATGATCAAGCAAGACAAAAATGAAAGTAATATAATATAGACAATGAATACTTGATTAAAGTAGTCAAGTTAATTATTAATAAAACCCACTAAAAAACTTAAGATGTATGTTGTAATCTTCAGGGGCAAATATTTTTAAACCTATCTCCTTTGTCAGTAGAAAATTGAAATGGGCACTTCCAAAGTGTGTGTGAAGAAAAATATAAATTCAAATTTAATAACCAACATACTATTTGCCCACCTAATTTCATTCCTTGATATTTGTTTCAAGCACATAATCAGAGATATTAAGAATGACATGATTTCCTTTATAGGTTGAGAAGTTCCCAGTTTCGTAAAGCAGTGATCAGTGTATGTGTGTGTGTTTGGGGGGGGGGGTGTTGATTGATCAACAGAACGTAGCACGGTGCACGTGGGAGTGGGCTACACCAGATGAGCTAGACTCATCCAAGGCTGACATCGTATCATGCAACTATTCTGTCATTAGAATGGAATTAACGGAGAACAGAGACGTTTTCTAAGCCTTAATGAAAGCAGTGAAGGTGTTACTGTCGATGGTATGGCTGCTGATGACAGTGATGATGATGGTGATGACGATGATGTTGCTGGTGATTTTGATGGCGATGGTGATGATAATGATGACGATGGTGGTAATGGTGATGGAGATGGCAATTGTGGTGACGATGATGCTGCTGATGACGGAGACTATGGTAAAAATGATGGTGCTGCTGGTGACTATGGGAGTGATAATGATGGTGACAGTGGTGATGGTGGTCATGGTGATGATGTTGATGGTATCGGTGGGATACATAGTGGTGATGATATCAGAGATGGTGATGATGAAGATAGTGGTGGAAGTGATGGCAGTGATGATAGTGATGGCGGCACTGGTGATGGTGGTGATGGGGTGTGTCTTGGTGATGAGGAAGGTGGTGGTGGTGATGATGATGGTGATGAGACGGTGGTAGAGATGATGGTGATGATGATAGTGGTGGTGACACTGGAGATGGTGGTGATGGTATCAGTGATGATGATGTAGGTGGTAATCATGACGATAATGATGATCATGATGATGATGGTGATGGTGGTACTGGCAGTCATGGTGATGGTGGTCATGGTGATGGTGTTAGCAGAGCGCACGCTGGTGAGATCAGCGATGATGATGGTGATGATGATGATGATGGAGGTGATGATGGTGTACTGTTTTTGGCATCGATGATAAGTAAGAAATTACATAGTTGATTAAAGTGACATGAGGGTGATAGTGGCGAACAAGATGATGGTGATGGCTAACATCCATCAAATGTAACTTTTGGCAAACATCATTCTTCTAAGCATTTTATGTGGATTAAGTCATCTTAACACTTCACAGCCACTTGCTTGGCTTGCTCGTGAGTTAATTAAGGTCTCTGTTCAAACCTCACTCCTGAGCGGAGCCTCTGTGCTGTGTCTCCTTTCTTGCATATTTTTTCTCTTCACCTTGACTTATTTATTCACTTTAAAAAACCATACCATACTTCATACTTCCTGAAATTATATTACACCTTGCCCTCTGATTTATTCTGGCCTCACCATCTGTGTGTGTGTGTGTGTGTGTGTGTGTGTGTACATGTGTGTGTGTGCTACTGAAGGTTGAACCCAGGGATATTCTATATCTGAGCCACACCCCACCTCTATTTTTATTTTGAAAGAAGGTCTCGCTAAGCTGCAGAGGCCCTCAATAATTTGCAGAGGCTGGCTGCACACCTGCAGTCCTGTCTTAGCCTCCCAAGTACTACAGATATGCTCCACCATGCCTACGCCCACCTTGGACTTTATCTTTTCTTCTCATCTGCAACCCTAGTGTCAGAGCAGTGCCGGAGATGCAGACATTGCTTAAGATGCATCTGCTGAATTGATGGGTGGATAAAATAGGAATTAATTTCCCCCTAAAGTTCGAACTGAGATAAGCCTTAACCTTGAGAGCCTGAAAACAAATTAAAGTTGCAAGTCCAATTGTGTAATGGGTTTGTGAAAATGTGAGGAGTCCCCAAGTTACAATCTTTTCAGAAATCCCCTTACCACCCACTGGACACCAGTCCAGACTAAAGATGTGTGACTGTGTATTGCCAGAGGAGTGGAAAGGAGGACTGGGGATGGAGCTGTGGACTGAGCCTGTCCACAATGGTATGGAAATAAATAGGAATAGAATGGAACAGCTGATCTGTCCCTCTTATCAGCAATTCTCTCTCCTGCAATTTTAGCAGTTAATTTCCCAGCTCAGCTGCACAGCTTCTGTTCTGTAGAAAACAGATGACATTTCACTTTGAAAAAAAAAGAGAGAGAGAACCCATTGTTCCCAGAAATGTGCAGCACTGAAAGCTAAAGTTTTCCTTCTCATCTATAAACAAATTTTTCAGACAAAAGGATTGAAATAAATAGTCTGGGTCCCAAACAACTTTATGAAGGAACTCTTTTTCCCTTTATGCATCATCCACAGAGATAATTTTTATATATGAAATAGCAATAATACTGGCAAAAAGAAACTCGAGTTGTCCCCAGAAAGAGGCTGCTGCGGCAGAATCCTCGGGAGCTGGGCATCCTTTACGCTCGTAACAGACAGGCATGGCGAGCTCATTTTGTGCTCTTTATTGCATTAGCTTGGTCTGTGATTTTCCAACAATTGAAAAGGGAATTGGGGTGATGCCCAATGTAGGCTTGTGTGGAAAAGGAGTTGGCAACTTATTCTTTCCCAGATGTGGAATGGAGAACCCTCCCAATGCTGAGCTCTCCCCAGTTCTCCTCCTCTGTCCCGCGTGGAGTGCTCAATGCCAGTAATTCCACCCAAGCCTCAAAAATAAGACATCCTGACCATAGCATAGCTATTTTGAACGAGAAACACTAAGTAGGATCACAGTATCGAATGTTCTGCTGAGAGCTGGGATCTGGAACCCCAAGGGGGATTCCACTGTCAAAGAAAGTAAGCCAGAGGCAGCCGTGCCCAGGTCCCTGGGGTCTTGTTCCACTCTGGGGGGCCTCTTGCTTCCTCAAATAAATGCCGAGCACCTGCATCTCTGGTCAGGGAGTCTTTGGTCTGTCCTTTCCTTTTCCTTCCTTCCCTTCTTTCCTTCCTTCCTTTCTACCTTCCTTCTTTATGCTTGGGATTAAACTCAGGGTCAATCTAACCCAGAGCTATGCCCCAAATCCTATTTCATTTTTTTTTCTTTTTCTTTTTCTTTTTCTTCTTTTTTTGGTGGTACTGGGGTTCCTGGAAGCCCTTCTTCCTCCGGGCTACACTCCCAGACCTATTTTATATTTTTGAAACAGGGTCTCTTATGCCAGCGCGGCTGGCTTCGAACCTGTGCGATCCTCCTGTCTCCGCCTCCCAAGCGCGGGGATTACAAGCGTGCGCCACCACGCCCGGCTTATTTTTTTTTTCTTTTGAAACAGCATCTCACCAGGTTGCTGAGGGCCTGGCTCAGTTGCTGAGTCTGGCCTTGAAACTATGAGACTCCTATTTCAGCTTCCCAAGCTTTTTTTAATTTTTTCTTTTTTCTGCCGATTTTTTATATTGGTGCAGTGTAGTCCTACATCTTAATAGGATACAAGGTGGTAGAGACATCCATGCACACATCACTCATTTAGCCCTTCCTTGCTTTTCACCTCATTTTCTCTCCCTCCCTCCTTCTCATGCCTGGCTCTCCTTCCTTACTTTGATACTGGGAATGGAACCCAAGGGCATTTTACCTCCAAGCTACAATCCCAGCCCTTTCTTATTTTATTTTTTTAAAAATTTTGAAACAGGGTCTCATTAAGTGGTTGAGGCTGACCTCAAACCTGTGACCCTCCTGTTAGGGTCCGAGAATCGCCTCCCTTACCCAAATAACGAAGAACATACCAAGGATGTAACACACAGCAGGGTTTATTGTGCTGCAGCTCTTTACTGGCTAGCGAGTGGTTGGAACTCCTCCACTAGCTTGACTGTCAGTCGAGGAATTTCCCAGCGGCTACCAGAGTGAGCCTCTGGCCGAGCTAGCGTTAGCCTCAGTAGACAGCGAGGAAGGTGGTCGGAACTCGACCCAGACCTCACTTCGGGCTCTGGATTTATAGCCCCAGGAGGGAGTGGATACACACGTCAGAGCCTGCCAAACTTAGAATACAACCAATCAGATACAAGGACAAACAAGTACAACCAATAATGTTGAGCCCGCCAGAAGTCAGAGCCCTCCCAGAGTCCGAGCCCACCAAAGACTGCTTATCTCCCTTATGGTATGCCCTCATTCGCTAGGGCTGCCTCTGGCCAATTTTGTGGAATGCAGATGTTTCCAGGTAGATACAGGCTTGTAACTCAGGAAGAACTACTTTTACATTCTTTTTTTTTTTTTTTTTTTTTTTTTGGTGGTACTGGGGTTCCTGGAAGCCCTTCTACCTCCGGGCTACACTCCCAGACCTATTTTTACATTTTTATTTGGAAACAGGGTCTCCTAAGCCAGCGCACGCAGCTGGCTTCGAACCTGCACGATCCTCCTGTCTCTGCCTCCCAAGCGTGGGGATTACAAGCGTGTGCCACTACGCCCGGCCTACTTTTACATTCTAAAGCACTTAAAAGCAATTCCTAAAAAGCAATTCCTAATATTCTTTAAACATCAAGCAAGTCTGAAACGAGAAAGACTATTACCGAACAGATGTTGAACCTATACATAAGCAGTTGTACAGAAGCCAGAACTTGAGCAGGCAGTTATTAAAGAAAGACCGGGACTTACAAGTTACCTAGATTCTGAATCCTAAATCCCAATGTCTTAATTCTCTGAAGTCATTCTTAACAGTACCAGGGACGCCTGGCCAGAGGTCAGGGGTCAGGCCTGAGGCTGTGGCCCACGGTGGACCGCAGGGGTCCCTGTCTTGTGCCGTCAGAGGAGTAGTGGAAGGGCGAGGCCAGGCGGTCCTGACCCGCAGCCTGCTCCACTCCATGGGCTCCTGCAGGCCCGCTGTCCTAGACCCGCCTGGCCCTTCCCTTCTGCCCTTCTCTTCCTGACCCCTCAGACTTGCCCTGCAGCTGGGGTATGGACTCCGTTCCTGTGAGCCAGGAATATTTGGTATTCCATGCCGCTGCCCACACAGGCCGCAGCATCCAGATCCTTCCAGAGGGTCTGCTCGGGCCCTGGCCCCAGCCCTGGCACCGCAGGGTTGGGGGAATGGAGGAGGACCTCTCCAAACATTGCCCTGCGGCCACCCTGGGCCCGGCCGGGAGCCGCTCTGTCCCCGCACAGGGCCGTGCGCCGTGGTGTGACTGTCCAAAGCCCCTGGCCTTCCCGCGGGGACCTGCGGGGGACCTGCAGAACATTACAAGGGTGAGAGCGGGCGAGGAAGGCACACATGTGGCCTCCTGTGCTCAGTCTGAATGTTCTTTGGACTGGAACGTCCCCGTCCGAGGAGGGGCTGCCTTTCCCATTTACCTTGGCTGGGCCAGGGTTATCTCTGCGCTGAGGAACCTGTCTGGAGAGCAAATTAGAATGGCCTTGAGGAGGGAGAGGGTTGATCTAGCTCAGAGATATGGGGCTCATGTTACTCCCAGCTGTGGGGGGGGGGGCAGCACGGGGAGGACAGAGACCTTGTCTGACAAGCTGGAGGGGGGCCTTCTGGGCATCTGGGCTCACAGATCTTCATTCTGTTTCCAATCTTACCTTACTCCTATATCTTAACTCTATATTCTAATCTCTTACTTCTACAAGGATCCTGCCTTAATTCTAATATTCTACTTTCTTATTCCTAATAGGTTCTACACACTATTATCAATATCTTATTTCACACCTCATTCTCATTAGGAGAGACAGTCTTCCCAACTAAACTCTCATGCTGGGGAAGACTCCTCTTCCTGCATCCCTTCACTCCTGTCTCAGCCTCCCATGTACTGGGATAATGGCCGTGCTCCGCTGTGCCCAGCTGGCTCTGTGGTCTTTCCATCTTCCTGTCTTTTCTATTTTCCTCTTTCTGTTACAGAAAATCTGTTTAAGAAGAAAATGAGAGCCGGGCGTGGTGGGCACGCTGGTAATCCCCGCGCTTGGTAAGCTGAGACAGGAGGATCGCACAGGTTCAAAGCTACTTAGTGAGGGTCTCAGCAACTTAGTGAGACCCTGTTTCCAAATAAAAATACAAAATAGGTCTGAGAATATAGCCCGGAAGTAGAAAGCCACTGGGTTCCACCCCTAATATCACCACCAAAAAGAAAGAAAGAAAGAAAGAAAGAAAGAAAGAAAGAAAGAAAAGAAAATGAGCCTGAGGCAGAAAGAGGCTGCTGGCAGCTGCTCTTTGCCTTTGCAGGGCCTGAGCCCCCTCCATCACCCCCAGGCTGTCCCTGCCCTCCATGAGGCCCCTCTAGCTCCCTGGAGCCCACAGTTCGCCTACTAATTGCTGTCTGGAGGTCTCACCGCCAGGGTTTTCTGAGAAGGATCAGGAACTAGGGCACTCTGCCGACTTCCAGATACTATCTACGTTCAGATATTTTATCTCAATTACGTGAAAGTCAGAAGGAAGAAAGGATAGTTTTGCTTCCGCCCTCCCCGTCTCACTGTGCTTTGGTGAGTTCCAGAAATAACAGAGGTCAGAATCCCAGGTGTTTTAAGGACTTTCAAAGACTCGCCGTGGTCCCTGTACTGTCTCAGCGGCCACCCACGTCCACCAAGAACCGCGGCTCGGAGACCCAGTGCAAAACTGACGTCTTCATAGGAATTTCTCTGTTTTCTCCCCTAAGCCTAGGAATCATGGTATCGGTGAGCCTCTTGCTACTATAATGAAATCCCTGAGATAATCAACTTACAAAGAGGAAAGGGCTGTTTGAGCTCACACTTGTAGAAGTTGTAGTTCATGGTCAGGTGGGACCGTTGCTTAGCCCTCTGGCTGGGGTGATGGGTGGCCATGACAGAGAGCTCCTGCCCAGGTATCTGCTCACCTCCTGGCCAGGAGGGGAGAAAGGACAAGGCTGCACCCCTCAGTCGTCTTAAGGGGATTCTCCCACTGACCTATGACCTAATACTTGGCTCCTCCTCCCAGATGCCTACCACCCATCTTCCAGAAACGCACCCATTTCCTCCCATGATGCTTTGCTTGCTCCTCCCATGATGCTTTGCTCCTCCCATGATGCTTTGCTCCTTCTCTTCTTGTCTCAACTATTATGTCTTTATTTTTAATAATCTGTTTTGTGGGTACTGAGGATTGAACTCGGAGGCATTCTACCTCTGAGCTGTGCACTGTTAGTCCTTTATAAAAAAAAAAAAGAAAAGAAAAACCTTTTTTTGTTTGTTTGTTTTGAAACAGGGTCTTAGTAGATTGCTGAAAGACTCACTAAATCGCTGAGGCTGGTCTTGAACCTGGGATCCTGGGATTACAACATGGGCCACCACGCCCAGCTAGTTTTTAATAATTTTAAAGCTTTATTGAGGTATAATAGACACATAAAATTTGTATATATACTTCTCTGTGCAGGATAAAACATGCTAGCTTGATATTTGTTTGATATTGATTTCACTAACTCACACTGACCTGGCAGTGAGCGTGTGCACAGGTGTGTGGGCCGGATCCTGAGGCCCTCCTGCTGAGCTCCAAGGACACTGTATGACCCTGTTAACTGTAGCCAAGGTGCTGCACAGTAGGTGTTCGAAACTCACTCATCCCACCTAACAGAAACTTAGCACCTTTGGGCCGACACCTTCCCACTCTCCTAACCCCACATTTGACTCTCTAGCAGCCCTGAGAGCCAGACATGGTGGAATATCCCTGAACTCCCAGTTCTTGGGAGACTGAGACAGGAGGATCACAGGTTGGAGGGCAGCGTTAGCAACACAGTGAAGCTCTCGGCAGCCTAGTTAGACTGTTTCAAAGCAAGAGATATAACTCAGAGGTTGAATGCCCCAAGGTTCAGTTCCCTGTCTATCTGTCTATCTTTCTTTCTCTACTACAAACAGACACAAAAAAAGGAAAGAAGGAAGGAAGGAAGGAAGGAAGGAAGGAAGGAAGGAAGGAAGGAAGGAAGGAAGGAAGGAAGATTAAAATATTGGGTTGATTGCTTTCTCCTCCCTGCCTCCTGCTCTGTTTTCTGCACTTCTTTTGGCTGGAACTTAGAGGATGAGTGATGGTACCTGACCTGACCGTGGTGTGCTCCAGTGAGGACCTGGATGGATAGATAGAGGGAGGGAGGGAGGGAAGTCACGTCTGTGCACTAAGGTCTCTGACAAGCTCCTTGCAGCCCTGCTGCAGGCTGCCTGGATTCTTCACTGGCCATCAGGGCTCCTGGCCGGGGACCGTCTGGGTGCAGCCCTCCCCATCTGTGCCCGGTGACTTCTCCAAGACGAGAGGTTACGGTGCCCCACTGGTCCTGATGCTTGGAGTTCCCAGCACGCTGCTCTGTCCATGGGCTATTTGTTACCTCCTCTCCGGGTCTTCCCGGCTTATGAGCACCATCTGCTCCTCTTCAGAGTCCTGAACCATGAGGGAGAAGGGAGGGCAGATGCAGCTCTGCAAACAGGCTCTGCATGGGTGCTCCACCCTCGTGCCCAGGTGGGGCTAAAGCTTATTGTTATCGACACAGAGATCTTACTCTCCTACCTGAATCCTGCTGACAACGTGGGGGCACTGCTATCTCTGACCAGCGATGTCATCTTAGCAGGAGGACTCTCGGACATGCAGGTTATAGTTTATAATGTATTTCTATCTGAAACCCCCGGTGTGCTGTGTGATAGAAAGGGAGCTTTGTTAGATTTCAGGTCATCTCAGCCCAACACTGCTGCCTCCGTATCACTTCTTAAGTTTAGATCAGTTCCAAGGCTGCTGGTCCTTGCTTACACAGATCAGTGAAGCATCTTCTCAGATTAGCAGGCTCTCTGGCCCTTTGTGATACCTTCCTAGTGATAAGTGTTGGGTCCAGACTCGCCCTCCTGCCCTAGGACCAGGTCAAGCTTAGGGCTCCCAGGCCACTCGGGAGCTAGAGTAGGAAACTCCTTCACTACAAAATGAGCTGTGTGTCCCAAGTATTGTGGCAGCCATCATAAAAGTATTTATGAGGAACTTACATAATTTTTAAAACCTTTTTTGGCACTGGGTAATTCTACCTCTGAGCTACATTTCCCAGTGCTATTTTATTTATTTTATTTATTTATTTAAACAGGGTCTCGCTAGCTAGGTTACTAGGGGTCTCACTGAGTTGCTAAGACTGCTTCTTAGCAACCAAGTTCTACTTCCAACATTGCTGCCTTGTTTCCACAAGGAAACAAAGAAGGGGGTAGGATATTCTACCTCCAAATCATAGCTGGGCATGGTGGTGCATGCCTGTAACCCCAGTACTTAAGAGGCTAAGACAGGAGTATTAAAGGCTGGAGACCTACCTCAGCAATTTCGTGAGAACTTGTTTCAAAATAAAAATAAATTAAAAAGGGCAATGGGTGCAGCTCGGAGGTAGAATAGCCCTGGGTTCAATTCCCAGAACCACTAAAAATAAAATAAAATAAAAATAAATTCCAACCATTACAGTTTGTCTTCGCCCTTTCAAGCTGCTATAACATAATATCCCCAAATGCAAAGGCTTATAAACAAGAGGAAAATCATTTTCACAGTTGTGGAGTCTGAAAATTCAGGATCAAAGCTCTGGTGAGGGTCAGCTTTCTGGATTCTTGCATCCCTTCCAATTTTAGGCTGGCAATTCACCCATGGATAGTTATTGTTTTCCTCCTCATTAGGAGAGAGAGAGAGAGAGAGAGAGAGAGAGAGAGAGAGAGAGAGAGAAAGAAGAAGAAGAAGAAGAAGAAGAAGAAGAAGAAGAAGGAGAAGGAGAAGGAGAAGGAGAAGGAGAAGGAGAAGGAGAAGGAGAAGGAGAAGGAGAAGGAGAAGAAGAAGAAGAGAGAAGGGAAGGGAAGGGAAGGGAAGGGAAGGGAAGGGAAGGGAAGAGAAGAGAAGAGAAGAGAAGAGAAGAGAAGAGAAGAGAAGAGAAGAGAAGAGAAGAGAAGAGAAGAGAAGAGGAGAACTCCCTGAGGATTAAATGTGCCTAAGCTGGGATTTTCAGCTGCCCGCAGGTAGCAGAAAGCAGGGCAATTGCTCTAACTAGGATCTCAGTAGACAGAACAGTCCTGCTCCGTTCACTTTCCTGACTTAAGGAACCAGGGGAGAGATCAGAAAACCTTGGCCCTGCTATGGGTTCAGGAAGGTCATTGTCTTTCAGTGGATCTGACTTGTCTTGTTTATTATCTGAGTAGCAACTTGCAAACTCGTTCAAGAGGTGGAATTGCAAAATCTCCTTTCATTATTATTATTTTCCGGTACTGGTGATGGAACCCAGGAGCATCCTACCTCTGAGCTACACTCCCAGTCCTATTTTTAATTCTTTATTTTGATACAGGGTCTCACTGACTTGCAAAGAGCCTCACTAAGTAGTAGCTGAGGCTGGCCGTGAACCGCAGTTCTCCTGTCTCAGCCTCCCCAATGCTGGGATTACAAGCGTGTGCCACCACACCCGACTTCCTTTTCTATTATTTTTTAAAGGAGTCCTTAAAATCTAAATTTAACCTGCAAGAGATATAGGAAGCAGCAGCTGTCTAGAGCAGAGAACCCCAGATCCTGATTTGCCGAGTGTGACTCAACGCATTCCTCCTTCAGGAAAGGATGAAGATCTGCAAAGAATGAAAAGACACCCCCTTAGGCAGCTCTTAAGGACTCTCCTTCCTGCCTCTTTTGAGGCAGGAAGAATCACAGCATCCCTACAATCCTCAGCAGGGTATTTAAGGTCAGGCTGGTGGAGCTGAGTAGATCTGTTCCATCTGACTAAGAGATTTTCTTAGCAATTACCAGGCTTTCCACGGTGGGCAGCTGGAAACCCTGACTCAGACACATTCAAATAATAAAGGGATTCTTTTTCTCACATAATGAGGGGTGGAGGTCTGGTTGGCTGAATCTGCAGAGACAGTGTCACCATTGCTCAGGGTTTTCCGTGGCTCTGGTCTGCTCCAGCTCTTCCTAGCCCTTGCAAATATGGCTCTGAAAGACACACAGAGGTGCCTGGCTTCTTTATCCTTATCACAATATGCATGGAATGTCAGAGATGCACCCAGAAACTCCCTGCAGCTACACACCATGAGCCCTGTCTCTTAGGTCACCCTGGATCTCAGTTGACATTCCTGTTGCTATACTCCAAAATATTTGACCACATAACTGGAAGGAAGAAAGAGTTATTTGCTTAGTTTTTGGAGATTTCAGAGTTTCAGTCCCTATGAGGCTGGGGTCTGTGGATCTGAGGGCATCTGGCAGAAAGAGAGAGAGAGAGAGAGAGAGAGAGAGAGAGAGAGAGAGAGAGACAGAGACAGGAGAGAGAGAGAGAGACAGGAAAGAGAGAGAGAGAGGGGAGAGAGAGGAGAGATTCCCCACAAACATCTTTCTCCTCTGCCCTCCATCACCAAGGGCCTTTCCATATTTCCTTGATGCCCATGGCAAAATCCTTGGGTATTTTCATACCTGTTTTCTCCTTCTTCCTTTATAACTTGGAATTTGTTTCCATGTTGAAGAAAAAAACTTGGTTTCCCCTAAGGCCCCTTGTGGCTAGGCTTTGATCCTAGAGACATAAGTACAAGTTCCTGGGGAGAGCTTCCTGGGGACTCTTTAAGTCGAGCATCTGAGTCAGTTGCAATGATGCTTCCACAATTGCTTCTAACGCCTGTCATCCCAGTACTTGGGAGGCTGAGACAAGAGGATGGCAGGTTCAAGGCCAGCTTCAGCAACTTACTAAGACACTCAGTAACTTAACAAGACCTTGCTTGAAAAAAAATTTTTTTTAAAAAAAAGGGAAGCCTGGGGGTATAGCTTGGAGGTAGAATAGTCCCTAGGTTCCATCCTCAAAACCAAAAAAAAAAAAAAAAAAGAGTGTACTTAGGTCTCTGCTTTTCCCATTTCTCTCCTTTATCAATTTTTTTCTCAGTTTTGGAATGGGCATGGGATTCTGGAGATGAAGTAGGTAGGGAGATCTGAGCTCTGAAGGTAGTGGGGTGTGTGTGTGTGTGTGTGTGTGTGTGTGTGTGTGTGTGTGCTTTCCTGGGGATTGAACCCAGCAACATTCTAAACTCTGAGCTACACCCTCAATCCTATTTTATATTTTATTTTGAAACATGATCTCTCTAAGTTGCCAAGGGTCTCGCTGCATTGTCAAGGCTATCCTCGAACCTAAAACCTTCCTCTTTTCGCCTCCCAAGTCCTGGGATTACAGGCATGTACCACCATGCCTGGCTGAGTGGAGCTTGTCGTACACTGCTTGACAGTCCATATGGAATATCTCGTGGTGTGTTTGTACTTGTTCTTTACTCTAACTTTCAGGCAGAGAAACTGAGCTCAAATTTGCCATGTTCATAATTAGACCGAGAACCTACAGGGTGGTTTTGTACCTTATTTGTTTCTTCTGAGCTCTGCAGTATCTAACACCTCCCAACATGTGTGCAAAACTGACTATTGATTGAATGAGGATGGAACAAGGGGAGTTAGCGGAGAAACGTGAGTTTTTTTCCTACATGTCTCCACATACAGCCTGCTTTTGGTAGCAACAGCCTGAGACAGCTTTGTCGTTTAAGCCTTTCTATTTTCTTCTACCCAGTGAGGTTTCAAGATGTGGGTTCTTTCTTACTTTTTCTTTTATTTTCTATTAAATTTTTTTTTTTTTTTGGCAGTGAAGATATAGCTCAGGGGCATTCTATCTCCAAGCTAAATTCCCAGTCCTCTTTTCTTTTCTTTATTTTTGTGGTACTATGGGTGAAACCCAGGGGCTTTTCTACCTCCGGGCTATACTCCCAGACCTATTTTATACTTTATTTGAAAACAGAGTCTCACTACCTTGTTGAGAGCCAGCCTCACTAAATAGCTGAGGCTGGCTTCGAGTCTGTGTGATCCTCCTGTCTCAGCCTCCCAAGCGCTGGGATTACACGCATGTGCCGCCATGCCCGGCTTATTTACTTATTTTGAAAAGAGAGCTCTCTAAGTTGCTGAGGCTGGCCTTAAACATGTGGTCCTCCTGGTTCAACCTCCCAAGTATTGAAATTTCAGGCACACATCACCACACCCTGCTCCCAATCTTTCTTAATTCACTGGGCTTCCATCTTTCAAATAGTACCCCTTTCATATTTCCGGTGTGGATAAAGAGAAGAATTCAGCACCAGAGCTTACATCTCCCCCTCCCCCATCTGGTATTTCCATAAAAGGATGCCCAGTCTAATTTGCAGTAGGAAATTGAAAGTGCATCTCCCCAACCTCCAGGGAGGATGTTCCGGAGCTTCAGAGAATCTTCAGCTAATAGGAGAAGCAGAAGCAGATTAATGGTTCCCAGAGACGAAACGTCTCTCCCGGCTCAGAACGCCTCTCGTGGCATGTGTAAATTGGCGGTGCTGTGTCCGTCTGCAGGGGAGGAATCAGGCAATCGCAGCTTTCTGTCACTGAGCATGGGGTGGGAGGAGGGCCCTGGGTCTGTCTTTCCATCCTGTTTTCTTACCCATTGAGATAATTCACGACCTCTCCTGGCAACTGCAGAGTTTCGTGGGAATTTGGCACTTGTTAGAAAGGGAACCATTTCACTGGTGAGGAGACTCTTGGCGACCCCAGAAGGGACTGGTATCCTTGAGCTGGAAATTTAAGTTCACCTGTAATTGTACCCAGAAAAATAAATGGGGTTCGGACTTCAGCCCCAGGAATTGAGCTCTGCATTCTTTTCAAGGTGCAGAAGAACAGAGGAAGGGGGAAGACACACCCACGTTACTGAGCCCACTTTAGACGGACACAGGCCGGGCTGGTGGCCAGGGTAGAGATGTGCTACTGAACCTTCCACACTGGCATGCTGGGATATGAAACAGAGTATCTGAGGACACAAAACGGGGCTATTTATACCATTTGGAAAACAACAACCAAACTCAAGCTGTGTTCTGAGCTTTTCGGGCGTAATGTGCTGGTGGTAAAAAGTGATTATGTAGTCACATACGCACCCTGATTGTGTCAAAAGTGAATGTGTTTATTTGTTCCTGGGAGAGACACACAGTGTTTTATCTGCTGATGTTTCAACTTCAATAACCGAGAAATCTACTTTTAGATTAATGAATGCATTTGTTTACAAATGATGGCTTGAATGACCCGTTCTTTCTGTTTTCCTGCTCTAGACAGTCAAGTCACCAAAGACGGGGGTCGTTAACATGTTGGTGAAAGGGGGGGGGGAAAGGGAAAGAGAAGTCTCGGGATGATGGAGGATGTATTTCAGATTTTCTTGACTATGAAGTAGATGGCTTAGGGTTTTTTTCAAGCACCGTAGCGTGGCCCTCACAACTATGTAGTGTGTGGTCTTTAAACACTAGACAGAGGTCCACAGAGAGCTTCTGTCTTCTGAATTTGCCTGTATTTGACGGTTCTACTCAGGGTTGATTTAAAAGTTCTTGCACACATGCGCACACACACACACACGTTTGTGTGTGCATGCGTACACACTTTGAAATATCTACCAAAGAGCTTTATTGTCTGAGTGTTTCATTTGTTTACTTAGAAGACACTCAGCTTTTCTCTCTGGCACTATTTATGTCTCTGATTTTTCTGAGGGGAAATGTCACAAGAGAGGAAGGATTGCGGGGACCCCACGGAAGTGTTGGCCGGGAGGAGCTCGAACAAGAAGGCACCGTGGGCGGAGAGAAACGTGGAGGAAAGAAGGCTCCTTGCTTCCGTTGTGTCTGCTTGCTCATTTGGCTTTAATATTGCATGAAGTTGCACTTACGTCTTTAAATTTGGAGAATCGAATGGACGAACACGTATAAGAAGCTTAATAGAGTGTCTGATGCACTCGGTAAATGCCCACTAACATAAGCTGCTTGTTAGAAAAGCGCTGTTGTTCTTAAATGGTGAAGATAAAAGGATCTACGTGGAATTTGGAGAGCGCACTTGCTTACTTTAAGAGGATTTTTTTTAAAGACCGTTTAAGGATTATTTACAATGATATTTAAATCGGCCTATAAACGGCACTTAGGAGCTCTGAAATAGCCAATCCCAGAACAAGAATTTTACATGTCGTGGGCTCCAGAAGTACTGGAAACTTCGAGCTTGGTGTCTTATGACTCTGAGTGAGTTCATTTGTACTGTTTGGTGGGGAAAGAACCCAGAGTCATTCTACCTCCAACCTATACCACAGCCTTTATTTCTTTGTCTTGTTTTGTTTGTATTTTTGAAACAGGGTCTTGTCAAGTTGCTGAGGCTGGCCTGGAATCTGTGATCCTCCTGCCACAGCCTCCCAAATGCTGGGATCACAGACATCAATCACTGCACTTAGCTGTACTTAATGGTTTTTAGTCTGGCTACGTCACTAAGGATAGATGGAACATTTCATCTTAGATGTTTTTGAAAACCTCAAAGAGATTTGTAAAGAAAGTTATGGTAGAGCAATCCATCACACTCACAAGAAACATGTCAGTAATAATAACTCCTTAAATAGTAGAGATCGTGGTGGACATAATGTGGGGAATTCTCAGATGCCTTGAGATGATAATTTGTTTCCATGCACTTAAGATAATGACATTTTGAAACACTATTACTAGAGAACAGAAGCTCTCAATAGGAGAAAACAATGTGTTAGATGACCATACACTCGGTAAATACACCAATGTAAACCTTTCCTCATTTAAGTTGCTTATCTCAGGCATTTAGTCATAGTAACCGAAGGCTGACTAACACACTGAGAAAATAGTAGTTGGGACAAAAATTTAAAAAGTGTGCAGGAGTGAGCCTGGGTGTCTGAAAGAAGGGTGTTATAGGTGGAGAGAATGTTGAGGAAAAGGCCCTGCGGCTGGATGGACAGTGGGGCTGAGGCTTTGTCTCCAGGAAGCCCTTTGCCCTTGGTCTTAGCCAAGTGTGTAAAGGCTGAGGCCATTAGTGCAGATCACCCAGGTCCTCTTACCCTGGAGTCCTCTGTGCTGGGAAATAGCAGGTGTGGGAAAGTTCTTAGATGTGGGTGAGTCACAGCCTCAGCTAAACCCCCTTCTCTCACTGATATGTTACTCCTCTTTCTTCCTCCAATCCTTCCTTTCTTTCCCCTCCCTTTCTCCCTCCCTTCCTTCCTTCCTTCCTTCCTTCCTTCCTTCCTTCCTTCTTTCTTTCACACTGGGTATTGAACCCAGGGGGGCATTCTACATCTGAGCTACATGTCATGCCCCCAGTCCTACTTTATTTTTATTTTGAAACAGGGTCTCCCTCGGTTGATGAGAGTCTATTCGCTGAGGCTGTCCATGAACCTGCCATCCTCCTATCTCCGCCTTCCAAGTCCTGCGACTGCAAGCAGGCATCACCACGCTGGGTCCTACTCTCTGTTTTCTAAGCACTTCAATTTGATGCAATACTGGTTTCCCAGATGAATGACATTTAAGCAGATCCTCCTGCTTCTCATGAATACATATTGGCATTTATTCCTCTTTGTGTTCAATTTTATATCGGTGGGGTGAGAAGAATTGTACCTTTAATCATGTTCTTATCTGTTTAGAATTCCTCTGGCCCAGGAGCAGCCCCAAGTCACCCTAGGAGGCGATGCTTCTGCCCTGGTGTCTGGAGCGCAGACACGCCCCAAGGGACGGCACAGAACATCCTTCTTTCCACACTGCCCGCTCCATCAGCCCCGGGTCTCCCCGCCAGGGTGAAGCAGAGGGGGCCGCTGTAGCTGCCGGCTCCAGTGCCATGTCCACTGACAGCAGCCTCTGTCATCCTACCTGTGACCCGCATGTCCAAAGCTAAACCTCTCTCCCAAACCAGCTTCTCAGAGTGATCGATGATAATAACCCAGCATGCAAGCTTGGTTGGAACTTCGGATCTGACACCAGGAGGAGCCCCTGTCTAGAGGCTGAAACTTACTTTGATCCAGGAAGGAGGCCCAGGTGGCTGCAGAGTGAGGACCAGGGAAACTCATATTTGAGCTGGGTCTTGTCAACCACTCAGGCTTTATAGAGAAAATAAACTTTTTATATTTATGATGTGTTTTATTAACATATTACTTGTACCTATTAGTGAGATTCTATGTGATATTTCAATGCATGCATAAGGTGCATGCTAATTAAACCCAGGCTTCCTCTATCCACCATTCCCACCACCATCCCAGTGACCACGATTCTACAGTCAGGCTGGATTCCTTTATAGCATCCACATATGAGAGTGAAGATATAATATTAGTCTTTCGGTGGCTGGCTTATTTCACTTAGCAGTATTCCCAAGTGCCACCCAGTTTTTGTGCAAAGGACAAGATTTCATTCTTACTTAAGGCTGAATAGTATTCCATTGTGGGTATGTAACCCTTCATCTGTTGGCAGACACCTAGGCTGATTCCATAATTTGCTCCCCCTGCTGCAGTGAGAGCTGTAGAAGGCTTCTCCGTGGTGGGTGGAGGAGTCTGGTGTGCTGGGTAAGACATCTGCTCTGGTAGGGGCCTGAGACAGGCGAGGACCACTGGCCACTGTTACAATTACCCAGGTAAGAGGAAAGACGGAGTGAGCCAGGCTGGTGTCTGCAGACTTGGTGAGAGGTAGACCAAATTGTGTGTGTGTGTGTGTGTGTGTGTGTGTGTGTGTGTTACTGGAGATGAATCCCAGGGGCTTTCTACCTCTGGGCTATACTCCCAAACCTATTTTTTATATCTTATTTGGAAACAGGTCTCACTAAGTTCCCAAGAGCCTCACTAAATAGCTGAGACTGGCTTTGAACATGCGCGATCCTCCTGTCTCCGCCTCCCAAGTACTGGGATTGCAAGCGTGCGCCACCACGCGCCCGGCAGAGGTAGACCGATTTAAATGCAGGTTTGAGCTGGAATTAGTAAGATTCCGTCATGAGTCAGAGTGGGCAAATTTAAGTCTATTGCAATCTGTGCTTAGCTCTGAAAGCCTCTCTGCCTGGAAAGTTCCCTCTCTCCTATTCTTTCCTCCACCCTCTGCTCCCCAGCACCATGGCCACCATGTCCCTGACCAGAGCAGGAGCCCACCGTCCCCTCTGCCTGCAACTGACCTTTGTCTCTGCCCAGATACTTCTTCCCAGGTCTTCTCTGGGTTCTTTCTCGGTGCATTCAAGTCTCAGCTCCCATATCAGCTGCCCGGAGAGACTATCTCTGCTTGAACTTATGCTTCTGCTTGCACAGTTACTGTCCTTACTGTTCTGCCCAGTACTCAGCATCCCCAGACAGGCCCTTCTTTGAGCATTTGCCAATTCTCCCCATCTTCTGCTCATGGGAACTCTGAGGATCTGTCTGCTTCTGCATCTCCCGTGTCCCGAACCCTGAGCCTTCCAGCTCTGCGGAACCACTGCTGCTCAACAAATGTTAGCTGCCGGGCGTGGTGGCACATGCCTGGAATTCCAGCACTTGGGAGGCTGAGACGGGAAGATCGCACAGGTTCGAAGCCAGCCTCAGCTACTTAGTGAGGCTCTCAGCAACTTAGTGAGAACCTGTTTCCAAATAAAGTATAAAATAGGTCTGGGAGTGTAGCCTGGAGGTAAAAAGCCCCTGGGTTTCAACCCCAGTACCACCAAAAAATAAAAATAAATAAATAGATAAAAAACAGGGCTGAGGGTATGGCTCAGAAGTAGAATGCCCCTGGCTTCAGTTCCCAGTATACATATAAAAAATGGCAGCTTCCAGATTTGATCACACCAGCACAAACATATCCCTAGCTGCTTCCTCGCGGGCTGTGCTAGGAAGAGCTTCAAATTCGCTGATCGCCATGTACCCTGCAAAGCGGGTACACTCAACGCCTCTGGGAACTGAGGTCTGTGAGTCCCACTAACGGCCTGAGAGGAAGTCAAGACTTCCAGAAATTGAATACTGTCCCCAAGTTCACACCCAGCAGGCGCAAGAAGGGGGCGGCTGTGAAAGCAGACAGCATGGCTCCAGCGCCCGCAGTCTGACAGACCGTGCATTTTCCCAAGGCTCCAGAGAGGAAGAGGATCCCAAGATGTGGAATCGCTCTCAGCACCGTCATGAGCTCTTGAGAATTTAACCAAGAAGCTTCCAGGGCTGGCATAGGTCAACAACCCAAGGGCACCCTTGCGAGGGGTTCCCAGACTGGAGGTGGATAGGGGTCCTTGGGAGGCTGAGTGGTGGATAGGGTTGGGTGGTCACTGGCATCCAACAGTGAGATCAGGAAGAGACCATAGGAGGGAGGAGGCAAGTGTCACTGTGTCCCTTTCCTTGACTCCTGGCCATCTTCCCAGGCTTAGCAGATGCTGTCCTGCTTGCCTTCTAACTCACTGTGAATGACTTGACGTCTCTGGTGATAAATATTTTTGAAAGCATACAGGTTGTGGCAGGGACCTTGACTTTGGTCTATTGTCTCTTTCCTTTTCTTCCTCCTCCTCCTCCTCTCTTTTTCTTCTTCTTCTTCTTCTTCTTCTTCTTCTTCTTCTTCTTCTTCTTCTCCTCCTCCTCCCTCCTCCTCCTCCTCCTCCTCCTCCTCCTCCCTCCTCCTCCTCCTCCTCCTCCTCCTCCTCCTCCTCCTCCTCCTCCTTTCTTCTCCTTCTCCTTCTCCTCTTCCTCCTCCTCCTCCTCCTCCTCCTCCTCCTCCTCCTCCTCCTCCTCCTCCTTCTTCTTCTTCTTCTTCTTCTTCTTCTTCTTCTACTAAATTTTCTCCTATTCCTCCTCTTCTTATCATCTCTCTTTCCCTTTCTCTAATACACACACACACACACACACACACACACACACACACACACACACCCCTAGGATGCACACACGCCTTCAAGGAATAGCAACACCAGCCGGCTACAGAAATAAACAAGCAAGAAGCATCCTCTCTGTCTTTCTCTCTCCCTCAGCCCCCTAGGACAGTATTTGGCCAGACTCCCAGACACTAATACAGCTGGGGCGGCATCTGAGCTCAGTAGTCATTTCTCTCAGGCTGAAAGAATTAGAACACGGAGCTAGAATTTGGCTAGATGCTGCACTGGGTTAAATAAGAATTAATAAGGAGTTTTATTGGACCCTCAGGGGGACCATGGCAAGTGGGATATTTCTAATGGGTTTAATTTGAGCTTGTATACAGGAGTCATTTGGAACAGAGGTGTGAGACAGTCTAAGCTTGACTCAGTGGTGAGGAGAAGCCAGGCCTGAATTTGCAAATTTGACTCTGTGTCCTGCACACAGCTGGGTCCAGGACTTCCTTGCTCTGAGACCCAGTTATTCATCTGTAAAATGGAGACTCTGACAAAGAACTTGCATCAGGGGCCGCATCACAATGCTCAGATGAGATCGTAATGGTCTTAGCATGTCATTGGGAACAAGGGGAGCCTTTGACAAATTACCATCATAATCACTCTTAGCTGGGCACAGTGCTCCATGCCTGTAATCTCAGTACTTAGGAGGCTGACACAGGAGGATTGCAGGTTGGAGGACAGCCTCAGTCAAGTCTCAAGACCCTCAGCAACCTAGCAAGATCCTGTTTCAAAACAAAATAAAATAATAAGAATAAAACGGCTGTGGGTAGGGCGTGGTGGTGCACGCTTGTCATCCCAGCATTGGGGAGGCTGAGACGGGAGGATCGCGGTTCACGGACAGCCTCAGCTACTTAGTGAGGCCCTCCGTAACTTAGTGAGACCCTGTTTCAAAATAAAGAATAAAAAATAGGACTGGGGGTGAAGCTTGGAGGTAGGATGCCTCTGGATTCCATCCTTAGTATGCAAATGAATGAATGAATAAATAAATAAATAAATAAATACAAAAGGGTGGAACTCAGAGGTTGAATGTTCCTGAGTTCGATCCCCGGCATCACACACACACACACACACACACACACACACCACTACTCTCTCTATCACAGCTATTAATATTGACAAAGGTCACCTGGTAAATAATGAACCAAATTGGAATTTTAACTGTTTAACATTTTCCGAGCCAATGATTTTTTTTTCTGTTACAAGACTAAAAAGCAAACAGACAAGACCAGCACTGTAATAAATGAGCAAATTGAACAGGCAACAAGAAAGCACATCGTCTCCCACTCCTGTGCTCCGCGGGGAGGCTCCTGGCTCCCCCTTTTGGAAGCCACGTGACTTTAGAACCACCACTGCGGAATCTTTGCAGGCAGTTTCCCTCCCTCTGGGGCCTGCCGCGGCTGCTGTTGATCACGATGGCCCCCTGGGCGTGAGGAGCTTTTCTAGATTGTGTCCTCTGCGAGGCTCTGTGCCGGAGCCAGCAGCAAGAGTAGGGGTTCTGAAGTGAGGCGTGAGGATGAAGAGTTTTTAACCCTAACGTGGGGGAGCCGCCAGCCTACTATCTCCACTGGTCGACCCCTGTTCGTGGGTCAATATTTCCTACGGGTCGACGACTATGCCTGGGTCAGTATTCTCTATCGCGCGGGCACTGCTGGCCAACGCAGCTTCTGGGTCAATCTCATCTTTATTGCGCCGACCTTGTTTTCCCAGAGGTATTTATACACAGCCACAGGTGAATTAACATTCTCGTGCTAACACCACCAGAATCTAATAAAGACCAATACATAACACATATTACAGATAGGCCTATCAGTACCCTCGTGTCATCACCACCTGATCCTCTCTCAGACCTTTTTGAAGTTTCCATAACCCCAAACCTTTTTGACTCTGGGCGCAGGACAGTCAGCTGAGTCAGAGACACCAACCTCGGGGAAGGCCTCAATGGCTCCCAACAAGCCTGTGACCATTTGGTCCCATATAGGTGATCGCTAACAGGCAGTGCTGGGACAGGCCAGGGGGAGACTGCTCCAGCTGTGAGATGCCTCGTGGGCCACTGTGAACAGAGGCTCGTCATCCGGTGTGGGTGATAGGGAAGGCATCAGGGGTACAAGTGTGCCCGGGGATGGCACAGGACACTTCCAGGAATCTTTTTCAAAAAACGCTGGGCATGGTGGCACAGGCTTGCAATCCCAACATGGGAGGTTGAGACAGGAGTTTGAAGACAGCCTCAGTTACTTACTGAGGCCCTCTGCAACTCAGTGAGTGCCTGTTTCAAAATAAAGAATAAAAATAGGGCTGGGGTTACAGCTCAGAGTTAGAATGCCCCTGGGTTCAATCCCTAGTACCATAGGAAAAAAAAGAGAGAGAGAGGGAGAAAAGATGTCTCAAAAATAGGTAAAAGTGGCCAATAATTATATG